>NC_090819.1:56225670-56531170 GCF_000390325.3 Nicotiana tomentosiformis
AAATTTATTTGTGAAGTAAGTTCCTTTAGAGTTTGATGGATTAGGTGTATTGATGATTGTATGTGGATTATAACTCTAGTTTTATGTATTGAATCATTTTTGGATGATTTTATTGTTGCATATATATTCATTTGTTCGTGTAATCGAGAGAGGCATAACTTGTGCTTTGTTTGCATTATATTGTTGGTTGAGTTCATACATTCTTCTAAGTAATCGAGAGAGGCTAGTTCAATCATTTATTAGACCTAGTTAGGAGAATAATCGAAAGAGGTTTTCCTAAAGACCAATCCATTACGCATTCTTGCATATCTTCACGTGCTTAAATTGGTTCATCTCGTGAGGCTAAGACTTAAACGAGAGAGGAATTTTTGATGAATGTTTGAACTAATAATTGAGTGAATTCGAGAGACTTACTTAAACATTAGACGTGAATTATCTAAAGTAACAATTATCTTTCACCTATCCTATCAATCCCTATCTTCTCCCATTGATAACTTTATTTTCTCTTTCCTTGTTTCGATTGTCATTAGTCAATAGCTTTAGATTCTTAGTCAATTTTAGTTAATTATCATATAAGTCTCGGTTGTTGATTCCCCTGGATAGCAATCAAGCTAGAAACTATGAAAATACTGTTTAACTCCAATCCATGTGGATACAATATTATACTTTACTATCTTTGACTAGCGAGCATAATTTAAGTGTGTGTTTCGAGCTCGTCAAATTTTGGGCTGCCTGTCAGAACCAACTCTTTGGATTTTCCCACTAATGCCCCGCATGATGTGTCGCCCCAAGCGGCGTGCCTATGCAATTTTTAAAGAGTAAATATCCTATTTCGGCTAGGAGAAGGTGATTTCGTCTGGGCCCGACCCTACTGTAAGGCCCCATAAAATTTTGCAAAGGAAAATAATATTTTATGGTACCGTAAAATATCCTTGTATATTCACGCAACCGAGAGGACCATGTCGATCACCTCAGGGCAGTGTTGCAGACTTTGTATCAGCACCAGTTGTATGCGAAATTTTTGAAATGTGAATTTTGGCTAGAATCTGTTACATTCTTGGGTCATGTCGTTTCCAGAGAAGGAATTGAGGTTAACCCTCAGAAAATTGCTGCTATGAAGAATTGGCCGAGGCCTACAACCCCAATAGAGATTCGCTGTTTCTTAGGCTTAGTAGGTTATTACAGGAAGTTGGTAGAGGGGTTTTCTACCCTTGCCTCTCCGTTGACTAAATTGACTCAGAAGGCAGTTAAGTTCCAATGGTCAGATGCTTGTGAAAGGAGCTTCTAGGAGTTGAAATCGAGATTGACTACGGCACCGGTGTTGACCTTACTAGAGGGTGCAGATGGATTTGTGGTATATTGTGATGCCTCAAGAATTGGCCTTGGGTGTGTATTAATGCAACAGGGCAAGGTGATAGCTTATGCTTCTAGGCAACTCATGAATCATGAAAAGAATTATCCAACACATGACTTAGAACTTGCAGCGGTGGTATTTGCGTTGATGATTTGGCGTCATTACCTTTATGGGGTCCATGTGGATATATTCACGGACCATAAGAGCCTTCAATATATTTTGAAGTGGAAAGAGCTGAATCTGAGGCAGAGAAGATGGCTTGAGTTACTCAAAGATTAAGACATCGAAATCCTGTATCACCCAAGAAAGGCCAATGTTGTGGCGGATGCTCTTAGCCGAAAACCTATGGGCAGTTTAGCTCACTTAGAGGCATATCAAAGGCCATTGGCCAAGGAAGTTCATCGATTGGCTAGTTTGGGAGTTCGTCTTGCAGACTCTTGCGAAGGAGGGGTGATTGTTCAAAATAGGGCTGAATCATCTCTTGTTGTGGAAGTCAAAGAGAAGCAATACAACGATCCATTTTTGGTGAAATTGAAGGAGGGAATTCATAAACATAAGACTATGGCTTTTTCTCTCGGCTTGGATGATGGTACGCTAAGGTACCAAGGGCGTCTATGTGTTCCAAATGTGGATGGCCTCCGGGAAAGAATCATGATCGAGGCTCACACTTTTAGGTATTCCGTGCACCCGGGCTCTACGAAAATGTATCATGATCTTAAGGAAGTTTATTGGTGGAATGATATGAAGAAAAATGTAGCGAACTTTGTGGCGAGATGTCCAAATTGTCAACAAGTGAAGGCCGAACACCAATGGCCAGGTGGGTTGGCACAGAACATAGAAATTCCAACATGGAAGTGGGAAATGATTAATATGGAATTTGTGGTAGGACTACCGCGCACTCCGCGCAAGTTTGACTCAATTTGGGTGATTGTGGATCGACTCCCGAAATCAGCACACTTTTTTCGGTTAAGGCTGCTGACACAGCGGAACAGTATGCTCAGTTGTATATCAAAGAAATAGTCAGGTTGCATGGAACTCCAGTTTCCATTATATCTGATCGGGGAGCACAGTTCACCGCTAATTTTTTGAAGAAATTCCAGCAAGGTTTGGGTACTCAGGTGAATCTTAGTATAGCTTTTCACCCGCAGACTGACGGGCAGGCAGAGCGGACTATTCAGACGCTCAAGGATATGTTGCACGCTTGTGTTCTAGGCTTCAAAGAAAGTTAGGATGATCATTTTCCACTCATAGAATATACCTACAATAGTACTTATCATGCTAGCATTCTGATGGCACCATTCGAGGCTTTATATGGAAGGAGATGTAGATTTCCCATTGGGTGGTTCAAAAATGGGGAAGCAGAATTGATAGGGCCGGACCTCGTACATCAGGCTATGGAAAACGTTAAGATCATTAACGAGCGGTTGAAGACTACTCAGAGTCGTAAGAAGTCATATATTCGGATGTTCATCGTAGGGATTTAGAGTTCAAAAAAGATGATTGGGTATTCTTGAAAGTTTCCCCCATGATGGGTGTAATGCAATTTAGTAAGAAAGAGAAATTGAGTCTGAGGTATGTCGGACCGTGCAGAATCATTAAGAGGATCGGTGAGGTGGCGTACAAGTATGAGCTACCACCTGAGATGTCATTAGTGCACCTGATATTCCATGTGTCTATGTTGAGAAGGTAGTTGGAGATCCGTCAGCTATTATGCCTGTTGAGACCATTGAGGTTAATGAAGAACTGTCGTATGAAGAAATTCCAGTTGCCATTCTTGATAGACAAATCCGAAAGTTGAGGAATAAAGAAATTGCCTTCGTGAAGGTGTTGTGGCGAAACTAGCAGGTTGAAGAGGCTACTTGGGAGGCCGAGGAAGAGATGAAAGAGAAGTATCCTTACTTTTTTGTATAAGCTATGTAACCTTTCTATAAAACTATCGCCTATGAATTCATGTATCACTTGTTCAGTTAATGTAAAGGTGCTTCTTTCTAAATATATTGTATGTGAGGCCACAGTTGGTGTTGTTTTGTATTATGTTATGTCGTGGGATTATGTATATGTTGTTAGGATATTTTTCTGGGGTTCTCTGGCAGGTGGATAGGCCTAGTTACAAGGGAGACTCTGGCGAAATTATTGGAAATTTAGGGAGTTAGCCAAACTTTGAAACTACTAGTGAGTGTGAATTAACTGTTGGGCCACATTTGATGCTAATAACAGATTTTGACCCTCATTCGAGGACGACTGATCCTAAGTGGAGGAGAATGTAAAGCCCCGTAAAATTTCACAAAGGAAAAATTATGTTTTATGGTGTCAGAGTAGGCTCAGACTTTTTGGGTCGAACAATGCATTGAGGAGCAAAGGAAAAGTTTTGGCAGAGAAATACGTTTTTGCGGTCCATTATGCGACCGCAGAATCACTCAACGGGTCGCATAATGGCCGCATTGTGAGGCAGGTATGGGATGGGTTGGATGCCATTCTGCGATCGACTATGCGACCGCAAAACTATTTTGCGGTTCATTATGTGACCGCATAATAGGTCTGCGGGCCGCATAGTGACCGCAGACCCAGGCAGATTCTTTCCAATTTTTGGCACCAAATTGTGTGGCCGATATTTGGACCGCATATCCATTCTGCGGTCGCATATCCTGCTCTGGAGCTTCATTTTTGAGTTTTTATAACCCGACCCTACTTCATTATATATACGCAAAGGACCTTATATTAAGCAAACGCCTGATATTTTGAGAGTACCCTAGTGTGGGAAAGTGATCTTCAACAAATTGTCCTTCAATTCTTGCTCAAGTCTTTGAAGATTAACAAGGAAAACTCACTAGGTCTTCATCCTAGAGGTAAGATTCTACACCCTAACCCTCAATCTCGAATTTTATCTAGAATTGGGTAATTAGTAAAATGATTCTTGGGTATGAGAGTTTGTTATTTTGCATGCATGTGTTATAAAAGGGTGTAGGAAAATTGTTGAGCTAAAAATGGTAAAGAATGGGTTGTGGGGTGATGGAATCCTCCATAAAAGGACTTTGATACCTTAATGCACACCTAGTGTTTGATAAAATGCTCAAATGAGCTAGAACCATGATCATCTTCCTAATTTTGGTTCAACTTGTTATATTTTTAAAATAGATTGAAGTTGCTAAGATTTTCAAAATATTTAAGATTTTAAGGAAGCTCAATTGAGGTATGTTGGCTAAACTCTTCTTTAAGAATTGGAACCCCAATATCCTTGTAAGTTCCAAGATATTTATTATAAATAGAGTATTCCGAATTAGTTTTGTGACAAAGATATATGTTCAATTCGTATTTCAGATGGTCTTATCATATTGTATTATAAATTAAGGATGTGTTCCAAACTATAGATTATGTATCTACATGTTATGATTCTAAGTCGTGATTTGTGTGGAAATTATTATGCTAAATTGTGAAGAGATTGTGATTGGGATTACACCTCCACCCATATATATTGGGGGTGAGGCGGCAATGCCGCTTTGTGTATGGTTTTGGTATTGTTGTTGCACCACCACCCACATATATATATTGGGGTGAGGCGGCATGGCCGCTTTGTGTAGGTATTGGTATCGTTGATGCATTTTCACCAGTATATATTGGGGTGTGGCGGCGGGGCTGCTTTGTGTGAAATGGGTATTGTGTTTACACCTCCACCCGCATATATTGGGGTGAGGCGGCAAGGCCGTTTGAGTAGAGTTTTGGTATTGTGCTTACACCTCCACCTGCAGACATTGGGGTGAGGCGGTGGAGCCGCTTTGTGTGAATATGGTTATAGAGGATCTCATCTTAAGTTCTATAAATGTTAATGACAGCTCTTGATAAGCTCGCTTTAGTTTAAACGGCTATCCATGCTATTCTATTGTCGCCTTGATTCATCATATTCATACTATATTTCTGAGTTCTTAAATTGATATTTGGTTTTCATACTAGTACTATTCGACATGTACTAAAGTCCATTTTTCCGGGGGAGCTGCATCTTTAATGGATGCAGGTGATTCCACAGCGGAGGATACTGACCAGTGACATCAATGCTCATTCTTCCCAGCTGAATTGGTGAGCCCCATCTCATTCCGGGGTTGTGCATCTTTTGTTTCGTATATGTTTTGAGGTATAGCCGGAGCCTTGTTGCCGGCACTATCATTGTACTCTTTGGTATTTTTAGAGTCTCCGTAGACAATGTGTGGGTTGTGTATAGGTGTTGGGAATGTTAAACAAGTTGTATTGTGATTAAATCACTTGTTCCACTTTGAACCATGAAGGTGTATGTGTGTGTTTTGAGACTTATTAATGAAGTAACTAATGGTAATGAATTCGTATTGTAGACATGGTCACCTTATTGTCTAATTAATGAAAATATGTATTATCCTTATTCATGGATGAGTTTGGGTAGAAGGAAATATAAACAGGCTTGCTCGGTTGGTTTCACTAGGTTGAACACCGGTCCCGCTCCCCGATTTTGGGGCGTGACAAACTTGGTATCAGAGCCTAAGGTTTTAAAGTGTCATAAGATATCTTGGAGCCGTGTCTAGTAGAGTCCAAATATCGGTGTGTTGTCGACCACATCTATAATTAGGATGCTACTTGGGAATGTAGGAATAATACCCTTCTTTCATGTTCTCGATCATGCGATAAAGCTGATAGTAAGATTGTTCCTCCTTTAACTCATGCGTTGCTCTAAATTTTTAGTACATGGCACCTAAGAAGAAGGCAAGAACTGGCCAAAGAGCTAATGTCACCCTGGGTGTGGCAGTTGATCCTATATTTGATGATGCAGGTGAGCACCCGAGGGGTGAGGATATTCCCCCAGTTACTACACTGCCTGATTCTACCACAGCTGATCAGACCGCACCTGTCCCTACGCCTACTGAAGGTGCAACAGTTCCTCCAACTGATATCCCGGTTCCACCTCCAGCTCCAGCTTCCGATTGTGGTGTGTCTGATGTTGATCTTAGGGGAGCCATGTAGATGAGGGCACAGATAGTGCCTTCTCAGGCCCAGAGATCGAGTGTTGGGCCTACTTCTTCCAGTCAGCCAGGGGAATCTGCTAGTTCCAGGGTAAACAAGTTTCTTCAGTTAGATCCTCCAGTGTTTACGGGTACTGATCCCGAGGAGGACCCCCAGGACTTTATTGATGAGATTCACAAAACTCTCCGGGTTATGCATGCTACAGTGACAGATGGAGTGGAATTGGCCTCCTACCGCCTGAAAGAGGTGGCCTATTCTTGGTTTGAGTTGTGGGAGGAATCCCGTGAGGAGGGAAGCCCTCCGGCAAGGTGGGGTGAGTTCACCGATGCCTTTATGGATCATTTCTTGCCTGCCAAAACTAAGGCAGCCCGTGCTGCTGAGTTTGAAAGCGTAAAGCAAGGTAGTATGAATGTGTGGGAGTATCATATGGAGTTTGCGCGCTGTCTAAATATGATATTCACATGTTGCCCACTATGGAGGCTAGAGTGCGATGGTTTGTATAGGGCCTTAGCCCCTTGGTTATTAATGAGGCCACTACAGCTGCCTTGAAATCCGATATGAACTATGGTAAGATGGTGGAATTTTCTAAAGCCACAGAGACCCGCAAATTGAAGAATGGAATGGAGCGTCAGAGTAACAGCAAGGTCCGGTCCGCGGGCAACTTTGGTGGTTCTTCCGGTGGTGGTGGTGGTAGGTTGGCATTCAGGGGAGGGTCATCAGGACCATCTCAATCATTCGCTCAGTTTTTGATGAGTGCACATTCATCTGGACCCAGTCAGGGAAATAGAGGACCCCACTAGCAGGGTCGGCCCGACAGAAGGTTTCAGTAGTGGGGGCTCTCATGCCCTAAGTGTGGGAGGATGCACTTTGGGTCTTGCTTCATAGACCTACCTGTATGTTATGGGTGCGGTGTGAGGGGTCACATTCAGAGGGATTGCCACTCGTCCCGTCGAAATATAGGCAGAGGTGCGGCGCAGCCAGCTAATTCTGCAGCTACTACATCCACACCACCTCCAACTCGAGGCACCCCAGCACCCGCAGGGCGTGGTGAAGCTAGGGGTGGTGCACAGAATTCAGGAGGACCTAGCAGATTTTATGCTATGCGGAGGCGTCGAGATTCAGAGGCTTCTCCAAATGTTGTCACAGGTATATTGTCTGTCCAATCTCATGATGTATATGCTCTTATCGATCCCGGTTCCACTTTGTTATATGTCACTCCTTATGTTGCTATGTAATTTAGGATAGAACTGGAACAGCTTCATGAGCCATTCTCTGTATCTACTCCGATTGGTGAATCTATTTTGGCCGCGCGGGTTTATAGGAATTGTGTTGTCACGTTGCGTGGTCGGGACACCGTGGCCAATCTTATTGAATTGAGAATGGTCTATTTTGATGTGATAATGGGGATGGATTGGCCTTATTCATGTTTTACCAAGCTTGATTGCCGAACCAGAACTGTTAGGTTTGAATTTCCAAATGAGCCAGTTATTGAGTGAAAGGGTGATGATGTCGTGCTGAAGGGTAGGTTTATTTCTTACCTTAAGGCCATGAAAATGATCAACAAGGGGTGTATTTACCATTTGGTCCGAGTTACGGACACCGATGCTGAGGCACCTACACTTGAGTCCGTGCCTATTGTGAATGAATTCCCGGAAGTCTTTCCAATGAACTCCCTAGGATCCCACCAGACAGGAAGATTGATTTTGGGATTGATGTGATGCCAGACACGCATCCTATATCTGTTCCACCATATAGAATGGCACCGGAAGAATTGAAGGAGCTAAAGGAACAATTGAGAGATTTGTTAGAAAAGAGTTTCATCCGGCCGAGTGTGTTGCCTTGGGGCGCACCGGTCCTTTTTGTGAGAAAGAAAGATGGGTCACTGGGAATGTGTATTTACTATTGGAAGCTTAACAAGGTCACAATCAAGAATAAGTACCCACTGCCAAAGATAGATGACTTGTTTGACCAATTGCAGGGTGCTAGGTACTTCTCCAAGATCGATTTTAAGATCCGGATATCACCAATTGAAGATCCGGGGCAGGATGTTCCGAAAACAACTTTTAGAACCTGATATGGGACACTTTGAATTTTTGGTAATGTCTTTTGGGCTAACAAATGCCCTAGCATGTTTCATGGATCTTATTAATCGAGTCTTCAAGCCTTTTCTTGACTCCTTTGTGATAGTGTTTATTGACGATATCTTTGTATATTCACGCAACCGAGAGGACCATGCCAATCACCTCAGGGCAGTGTTGCAGACTCTGTATCAGCACTAGTTGTATGCAAAATTTTCGAAATTTGAATTTTGGCTCGAATCTATTACATTCTTGGTTCATGTCGTCTCCAGAGAAGGAATTAAGGTTGATCCTCAGAAAATTACATCTGTAAAGAATTGGCCGAGGCCTAAGACCCCAACAGAGATTCACAGTTTCTTAGTCTTAGCGGGTTATTACAAGGAGTTTGTTTAGGGGTTTTTTACCCTTGCCTCTCCGTTGACTAAATTGACTTAGAAGGCAGTTGAGTTCCAATGGTTAGATAATTGTGAAAGGAGCTTCCAGGAGTTGAAATCGAGATTGACTACGGCACCGGTGTTGACCTTACCAGAGAGTGCAGATGGATTTGTGGCATATTGTGATACTTCGAGAATTGGGCTTGGGTGTGTATTAATGCAACAGGGCAAGGTGATAGCTTATGCTTCTAGGCAACTCAAGAATCATGAAAAGAATTATCTAACATATGACGTAGAACTCGTAGCGGTGGTATATGCATTGAAGATTTGGCGTCATTACCTTTATGGGGTCCATTTGGATATATTCACGGACCATAAGAGGCTTCAATATATTTACAAATAGAAGGAGTTGAATCTGAGGCAGAGAAGATGGCTTGAGTTACTCCAAGATTATGACATCGATATCCTTTATCACCCAGGAAAGGCCAATGTTGTGGCGGATGCTCTTAGCCGAAAATCAATGGGTAGTTTGGCTCACTTGGAGGCCTATCAAAGGTCATTTTCCAAGGAATTTCATCGATTGGCTAGTTTGGGAGTTTGTCTTGCAGACTCTAGTGAATGAGGGGTGATTGTTCAAAATAGGGCTGAATCATCGCTTGTTGTGGAAGTCAAAGAGAAGCAATACAATGATCCATTTTTGGTGAAATTGAAGGAGTGGATTCATAAACATAAGACTATGGCTTTTTCTCTCGGCTTGGATTATGGTACGCTAATGTACCAAAGGCGTATATGTGTTCCAAATGTGGATGGCCTCCGGGAAAGAATCATGATCGAGGCTCACACTTCTAGGTATTCCGTGCACCCGGGCTCTACGAAAATATATCATGATCTTAAGGAAGTTTATTGGTGGAATGATATGAAGAGAAATGTAGCGGACTTTGTGGCGAGATGTCCAAATTGTCAACAAGTGAAGGCTGAACACCAACGAAAATTAATATGGACTTTGTGGTAGGACTACCGCGCACTCCGCGCAAGTTTGACTCGATTTGGGTGAATGTGGATCGACTCACAAAATAAGCACACATTTTGCCGGTTAAAGCTACCGACACATCGGAACAGTATGTTCAGTTGTATATCAAAGAAATAGTCAGGTTGCATGGCACTCCAGTTTTCATTATATCTGATCGGGGAGCACAAGTCACGGCTAAATTTTGGAAGAAATTCCAGCAAGGTTTGGGTACTCAGGTGAATCTTAGTATAGCTTTTCACCCGCAGACTAACAGGCAGGCAGAGCAGACTATTCAGACGCTCGAGGATATGTTGCATGCTTGTGTTCTAGGCTTCAAAGGAAGTTGGGATGATCATTTGCCACTCATAAAATTTGCCGACAACAATAGTTATCATGATAGCATTCAGATGGCACCATTCGAGGCTTTATATGGAAGGAGATGTAGATCTCCCATTGGGTGGTTCAAAATTTGGGAAGCAGAATTGATAGGGCCGGACCTCATGCATCAGGCTATGGAAAAAGTTAAGATCATTAAGGAGCGGTTGAAGACTTCTCAGAGTCGTCAGAAGTCATATTCGGATGTTCGTCGTAGGGATTTGGAGTTCAAAGAAGATGATTGGGTATTCTTGAAAGTTTCCCCCATGAAGTGTGTAATGCGATTTGGTAAGAAAGAGAAATTGGGTACGAGGTATGTCGGACCGTACAGAATCATTTAGAGGATCGGTGAGGTAGCGTACAAGCTTGAGCTACCACCTGAGATATCAGTAGTACACCTGGTATTCCATGTGTCTAGGTTGAGAAGGTAGTTGGAAATCCGTCAACTATTGTGCCGGTTGAGACCATTGAGGTTAATGAAGAATTGTCGTATGAAGAAAGTCCAAAAGTTGAGGAATAAAGAAATTGCCTCCGTGAAGGTATTGTGGCGAAACCTGTTACACTCCATGTTTTCGTACGTGAAACTACGCCATAAGTAAATTGATATAAACTTGGAAATGAGCTGTTACATCCCGTATTTTCGTACGTTAAAGTTTCGTCGTAAGTTAATCAACGTAAACTCGGGAATGAGATTATTTTTAAATTATAAGTATTATGCTATTTCAAACAAGTGATAAGTAAATTCGTGAAGGTGAGAGGGTAAGCAAGTCAAAGAAAATGAGTTTCTTTGTTGATTGTCAATTTGGGATAAAAATACGGTTTGAGCTATAATACCCGATATTTATGGACTAGTGCCATACAAGGTACCACATGACCATGATAGTATGATGTATAAAGTGCGTTAAAAATGAGTAGTATTTTAAGTAATTTGAGATAATTCATAATTATGTAGGTAATTGATTAATTATTGGATTAATGGGAGATTAACCATGTAATTATGAAATTGTGGATAATTAGTAGGTGGGGACAAAGCTCCCAACGTGGCAGTAAAAGGCTTGGAAATAATGACTCTTTAGTTTGTATGCAAGGTGGCATATTTAGAGGGAATTCTTTGGCCAACTAAGCCACAAAGTGGGGCCCACCAACCAACAACTTTAAAGAGATGTCTTTACCTCATTAAGGTAAAAGACTTCTTAAATTCAAAGAGAGATGTGATATGGTGTAATAGTTGAACAATGTCTCTATTACTAAGTTACTGTAGCATTGTTTGCTAAAGGAGCAGCAACGTAATGTAACATTGGCAAGATGAACAACATGTCATTAAGGGCAGAAACGTTTTGCTATTTAAGGTAAGAAAAGATTAAGCTTTCTCTACTTGATTCTCCCGTCGATTTTACGATTCTAATATCAATTCCCTATGGTTGTTAGCGGATCGAAGTTATTTCATAGTGATGTAAAGTGGAAGGAAGTTTAAAAGAGGAAAACAAAAGTACACTCCATCGTTAACGACCTTCTACAAGCTTGCCGCTAATCCATTGTTGTTGCGTTATTGTCGTCTCTCGTAGATTAACATGTATGTTGCATAGGCGCGCCGCATGGGGCGACGCACCATGCGGGGCATTAGTGGAAAAATCCAAAGAGTTGGTTCTGACAGGCAGTCCAAAATTTGACGAGCTCGAAACACACACTTAAATTATGCTTGCTAGTCAAAGATAATATAGTGTAATATCGTATCCACAAGGATTGGAGTTCAATAATATTTTCGTAGTTTCTAGCATGATTGCTATCCAGGGGAATAAACAACCGAGATTTATATAATTAATAACTAAAATTAGTTAAGAATCTAAAGCTATTGACTAATGACAATCGAAACAAGGAATAAGAAAAGATGGTTATCAATGGGAGAAGTTAGGGATTGATAGAATAGGTGAAAGATAATTTTTTGGGAACTAACTCTAGATAATTCACTTCTAATGTTTAAGTGAGTCTCTCGAATTCACTCAATTATTAGTTCAAACATTCAACAAAAATTCCTCTCTCGATTAAGTCTAAGCCTCACGACATGAACCAATTTAAGCACGTGAAGATATGCATGAATGGGTAGTGGATTGGTCTTTAGGAAAACCTCTTTCGATTATTCTCCTAACTAGGTCTGATAAGTGATTCAACTAGCCTCTCTCGATTACTTAGAAGAATCTATGAACTCAACCAACAATATAATGTAAAAATATCACAAGTTATGCCTCTCTCGATTACACGAACAAGTGAATATATATGCAATAATTAATTCATCCAAAATTAATTCAATACATAAAACTAGAGTTATAATCCACAAACAATCATCGATACACCAAATCCATCAAACCCTAAAGGAACTGACTCCATAGATATGGAAAAATTCATCACAAATAAATTTAAGGTATAGGAAAATATAAATTCAATCCAAACTCGGGTCTTGAGTGAGGAAGGAATGATGAAATCCTTATGCTTTTGGTCCTCCAACTCCTCCTTAGCTTTCTTAGGTCTAAAGTATGTTCAAAAGACTAGAAAATAATGTTTTCCATGTATTTACACAAAGTAGAGTCGGGCCCATACGAAATCACCTTCTCCTAGCTGAAATAGGATATTTACTCTGTAAAAATTGCATAGCCGTGCCGCATGGGGCGAAGCACCATGCGGGGCATTAGTGGTGAAAGCCAAAGAGTTGGTTCTAACAGGCAGCCCAAAATTTGACGAGCTCGAAACACACACTTAAATTATGCTCGCTAGTCAAAGATAGTATAGTATAATATCTTATCCACAAGGATTAAAGTTAAACAGTATTTTCGTAGTTTCTAGTTTGATTGCTATCCAGGGGAATCAACAACCGAGATTTATATGATTAATAACTAAAATTAATTAAGAATCTAAAGCTATTGACTAATGACAATCAAAACAAGGAATAAGAAAAGATGGTTATCAATGGGAGAAGATAGGGATTGATAGGATAGGTGAAAGATAATTGTTTGGGAACTAACTCTAGATAATTCACTTCTAATGTTTAAGTGAGTCTCTCGAATTCACTCAATTATTAGTTCAAACATTCGAAAAAAATTCCTCTCTCGCTTAAGTGTTAGCCTCACGAGATGAACCAATTTAAGCACGTGAAGATATACAAGAATGCGTAGTGGATTGGTCTTTAGGAAAACCTATTTCGATTATCCTCCTAACTAGGTCTGATAAATGATTCAACTAGCCTCTCTCGATTACTTAGAAGAAGCTATGAACTCAACCAACAACATAATGCAAAAATATCACAAGTTATGCCTCTCTCGATTACACGAACAACTGAATATATATGCAACAATTAAATCATCCAAAAATGATTCAATACACAAAACTAGAATTATAATCCACAAACAATCATCAATACACCAAATCCGTCAAACCCTAAAGGAACTTACTCCATAGATATGGAGAAATTCATCACAAATAAATTTAAGATATAAGAAAACAAAAATTCAATCCAAACTCGGGTCTTGAGTGAGGAAGGAATGATGAAATCCTTATGCTTTTGCTCCTCCAACTCCTCCTTAGCTTCCTTAGGTCTAAAGTATGTTCAAAAGACTAGAAAATAATTTTTTTCCATGTATTTACACAAAGTAGAGTCGGGCCCATATGAAATCAACTTCTCCTAGCCGAAATAGGACATTTACTCTATAAAAAGTGCACAGGCACGCCGCATGGGGCGACGCACCATGCGGGGCATTAGTGGGGAAATCCAAAGAGTTGGTTCTAACAGGCAACCCAAAATTTGACGAGCTCGAAGCACACACTTAAATTATGCTAGCTAGTCAAAGATAGTATAGTATAATATCGTATCCACAAGGATTGAAGTTAAACAGTATTTTCGTAGTTTCTAGCTTGATTGCTATCCAGGGGAATCAACAACCGATATTTATATGATTAATAACTAAAATTAGCTAAGAATCTAAAGCTATTGACTAATGACAATCAAAATAAGGAATAAGAAAAGAAGGTTATCAATGGGAGAAGATAGGGATTGATAGGATAGGTGAAAGTTAATTATTTGGGATCGAACACTAGATAATTCACTTCTAATGTTTAAGTGAGTCTCTCGAATTCACTCAATTATTAGTTCAAACATTCAACAAAAATTCCTCTCTCGATTAAGACTTAGCCTCACGAGATGAACCAATTTAAGCACGTGAAGATATGCTAGAATGCATAGTGGATTGGTCTTTAGGAAAACCTCTTTCGATTATTCTCCTAACTAGGTCTAATAAATTATTCAACTAGCCTCTATCGATTACTTAGAAGAATCCATGAATTCAACCAATAATATCATGCAAAAATATCACAAATGATGCATCTCCCGATTACACGAACATGTGAATATATATGCAATAATTAAATCATCCAAAAATGATTCAATACATAAAACTAGAGTTATAATCCACAAACAATCATCAATACACCAAATCCATCAAACCCTAAAGGAGCTTACTCCATAGATATGAAGAAATTCGTCACAAATAAATTTAAGGTATAGGAAAACATAAATTCAATCCAAACTCGGGTCTTGAGTGAGGAAGGAATGATGAAATCCTTGTGCTTTTGCTCCTCCAACTCCTCCTTAGCTTCCTTATGTTTAAAGTATGTCCAAAAGTTCAGAAAATAACATTTTTCCATGTATTTACACCAAGTAGGGTCGGGCCCAGACGAAATCACTTTCTCCTAGCCGAAATAGGACATTTACTCTGTAAATATTGTACAGGAGAGCCGAATGGGGCGACGCACTATGTGGGGCATTAGTTGGGATATCTAGAGAGTTGGTTCTGATAGGCAGTAGAAAATTGTACAGTCGCGGCGCGCGATGCGTCGCCCCACGCGCCGCGGCAGTGGACTTTTCTCTAAATATGTATTTTTCATGCGTTTTGACATCCAGACTTGGTCCTCGACCACCGAACACGATCGCAGATTAATCCCTTGGGCTTTTACTCAGACGTCAAAGCTCCAAATAGCTCGGATTAGCTCCACAACATCTACATAGCTCGGAATCACTCGTACGAGGCATAAAACAGACAATAAGTGCAAAATACTACCAATTAAAGCTCAAACATGACTAAAGTACAATGAATTAGAGTGCAATAAGTGAATAAAACACGAGATTATAGCCTCCCATCAGGTCTCTTTACAATTACACTCGACTTTATTATCTGATTATTGCCTGTTTTAGACATATTATGCAATTTTACCTTTTTAACCGCTTTTATTGTATATTTAAACTAATTAATTTTTATGAAATTTATTTGAACAAGTTACGATGTCGTGCACTTGTTATTTTATACATATCACGAATCACGCAGCGTGAAATGCACCCACAATTTACGACATGTTTAATTTTATTATTACTTTGAAGTTGGGTCGAGTCACACGAGCGGGCACTCGATCTGTGGGATTATCTATCATGTCAAATCAAACCGGAATGATCTCAAATTTTTCATGCAAGTTCCAAATAATACAATAGACCTATACCAGCTCCTAAAACCACAATCTGGACTCGATAGCAAAAATGTCAACTCTCGGTCAAACCTATCAATCTTCCAAACCTTCAATCTTCTAACTTTCGCCAAAAAGTATCAAATCAACCTACATACCTCCAAATCCAAATCCAGACATACACCTAAGTCCAAAATCACCATCGGGACCTAACAGACCGTCAAAACTCTGATCCGAGATCGTTTACTCAAAAGTCAAACTTTGGTCAACTCTTACAACTTAATGTTTTGAATTGAGAATTATTCTTCCAAACCAACTATGATCTTCTCAAAATCTAATCCAACTACACATGCAAGTCATAATACATGAATTGAAGCTACTCAATATCTCAAACCACCAAACGACATGCTAGAGCTTTAACGGGTTTTGGTAGAAGTATTTGTAAAATTTGATCAAGATAAGCAACAAATAATCTTTTAAAAGAGTTTTCAATTCAGCACTTGGGCAAAATTGGCACTAGAAATGTTTTGGAAGAAAGACATGCAGGCAGAATGCAATTTGGACCCGATTTTTACAAATATAAAAGTTGTTTTGGAATTCGAATAACCTAGCCCAAATGAATCCTCTCAACATAGCTGAGGTATATACACATTTTCTTGTTCATAAAGGTCAACTATTATTAAAAACTCATATTTTTACTATCTTTTATATCATAAAACAACTTTCATTATTTTGAAAATGCTTTACAACGTAGTCTTTAATTAAACATTCCTTTATAAACAATGAACCTATTTTTGAAATAGTTATCTTTCAATAGATTAAACACCTTATCACTTTAATTAAGCCTTTACATAAACTCACTTAGCAACCTTAATTATTGATAGATTAGAATATAAATAATTCCTTCTCCATGTTTAGCCTAAGTTTAAGAAACTACTGTAGTGTAGATTTTAAGAGATGCCTAACACCTCCTCTTTAGAATAATAAGAATCCTTAATTAGATTCTCACTAGTTTAGTGGACCATTAGGATGTTAATCTTTATCCGACTTATAGGTACCCTAGTATACCTTTAAATATTAGGTGGCGACTCTCTTTTATTAACCTAAGAGGAACCATATGTTAGGTTTTTTCTTACCTGTGCAAAATAGGGTGCAACACAACCGGTGCAACATGTGCAACAAATGCCAATTTATTGTGAGTTTTGTGGAGAAGGCCTCACGGGTGACCAATTCCCCCCAAACCCCGAGTCAATCGACTATATGGGGCAGCAAGATAGAGGTCCGATGAATCAAAAAGCTCAATATGGTAACACATGCAATCCGAATTGGAGGAACTATCCTAACTTCTCATGGGGTGAAAATCATAACAACACGCCGCAAATTACAATCGGCCACCTAAACCCCAGAACAAGAAGAGGAACATTTTAACCAATATGATGAAAAAGCTCTTGCTCGATAACCAGAAGATAACAATAGCTGCGTATAGAGTTCAAAAATTTAGAGAGGCAATTTGGGCAGAGAGCAAACAATCAAAACACTGGACCTGCTAGAGCTCTCCCAAGCGATACAGAGAAAAATCCTCAAGTCAATGTAGTTACATTGAGAAATGGGAGAGAATTGGTAGAAATGCCTAAGTAGAAAAAGGAGCCATCCGGGCTCGAAGAGGAAAGCGTGCCAAAACCCGTGGATGTAGCTGAGAAAAACATAGCAGAATTTGAGCATGAACAACAAGGGTATCACCACCTTTTCCTCAAAGTCTTAGAAAGAAGAATGATGACAACATGTTTCACAAATTCCTAGGTACGTTGACGTAGATACATTTGAACATCCCTTTGGTGGACATGCTCCTTGATGTCCCAAAAAATGTCGTGGCAAATAAACGGAGGTTAACTGAGTTTGAGACCATCGTACTCATTGAGGAGTGCACTTCTAGGCTCCAACACAAGCTTCTACAAAAGCTTAAGGATCTGGGCATCTTTACCATCCTTGTGAGGATTAGTGAGGTTGATGTGGGTAGAGCGTTGATGTGGGTAGAGCTTTATGTGATTTGGGCACAAGTATAAATCAGATGTCATTATCAGTGTTTAGGCAATCAGGCTTGAGAGCTTCATGACCTATCAATGTTGCTACAAATTGGGAAGTTTATCTTCCCAACAAACTTTATCATCTTGGACTATGAGGCTGATGAGCAAGTTCCCATCATATTGGGATGACGTTTTTTGGCCACTAGAGATGCAATTATCAAAGTTCGAGAAAGTAAGATGATCATGAGAGTGGACAATGAAGAAGAAGACTTTAATTTGTACCGGACCATTCAGTTACCTCATCATTACGAGGACTTTGACATGATTTCTATAGTGGAAAGAGAAGAACCAGCCCTGAGGATGGGTGCATTTAAAATGATGCACTAGAGAAAGCATTGAAGTTGTTCAATCACATGGAATTTGAAGGCGAGGTTGAGGAGACGATGCATATTCTGGAAGCATCATGTGAATACATTAGAGAAGAACTTTGATTTGATCCTTTGGATAGTTTGAGTGAACCACCACCTAAGCGTTCTATTGAGGAGGTCCCAAATTTGTAGCTTAAACCCTTAATCTCTCATCTTTATTATGCATATTTGGGAAGTTCTAACACTTTACCTGTTATAGTTTCTTCTCATTTGTCTTAATTGAAAGAAGAGAAGTTTTTAAGGGTGCTAGGGGAGAACAAGCATGCCATTAGATGGACAATGTCTGACATAAAAGGTATTAGCCCCGCATTATGAATGCACAAAATACTCATGGAGGAAGGACATAAGATGTAACGACCCAGCAGGTCATTTTGAGCATTTGCATTCCGTTCAACTATTTAA
Organism: Nicotiana tomentosiformis; assembly: GCF_000390325.3. NCBI lineage: Eukaryota > Viridiplantae > Streptophyta > Magnoliopsida > Solanales > Solanaceae > Nicotiana > Nicotiana tomentosiformis. Next base: position 56,244,200 of record NC_090819.1, read on the forward strand.
AGTCTTGAGTAGCATCATATGATGTATTATGACTTGTGTAAATCATCGGTTTTGAATTTCAGGTTACTCGGAATTGATTTGGAAAAATGAATTTCATGATTAAAGCTTTAAAGTTGGAAGAGTTGACCAAGTTTGACTTTTTAGTATTTGACCTTGGTTCAGAGTTTTGATGGTTCCAATAGGTCTGGATGGTGATTTTGGACTTGGGAGTATGCCCGAATTTGCATTTGGATATTTCTAAAAGGTTTTGACACTAATTGGCAAAAGTTGGAAATTTGAAGGTTTGAAAAATTCATAGGTTTGATCGAGAGTTGACTTTGAGTATATATGATTCAGATTGTGGTTCTAGGAATTGGAATAGCTTCGTTATGTCATTTAGGACTTGTGTGCAAAATTTAGGTTCATTCCGAGTTGATTTGATATGTTCCGGAGTGAGTTTTGGAAGTTGAAAGTTCAAAAGTTCATTAAATTTAATTTGAAGTGCGATTCCTCATTTCGATATTGTTATGCGCGATTTGAGGCCTTGAGTAGGTCCGTGTTAGGTTATGGGACTTGTTGATATGTTCAAACGAGATACCGAGGGGCTTGGACGTGTTTCAAATTGATTTCGGACCATTTTTCATGTTTTCATTGCTGGTTGCTACTGGTTTCTGGTACCTCGATTGTCCTTCACGTTCGCAAAGATGGGTATGCGATCGCGTAGAGAAAATCTGGAGATGGGGCATTTTATTCATCACGGTCACGATTGGATGGTTGTGTTCGTGTTGGGCTGGTGGGTTACTGTTCGCGTTCGCATGATGGGCACCGCGATCGCGTAGTGTAGAGATGAAAAACTGGGAGCTGGAACTTCTTCAACGCATACGTGTATGATGGGATGCGTTCGCGAAGCGTGGTCGCCTGTGTGCTTCGCTTTCGCATGAGTACTTTTGTGATCGCGAAGCATATTGTTGGAGGTAGTGTTGTTTGTTCTTCGCGCTAACGAAGGTTGTTCCGCAATCACATAGGGTAATTCTTGGCAGTGCAATTTATTTCTTCATGATCACGATAGTAATTCCACAATCGTGATTCATTGATTCGTCCAGTGATTATAAAGTACTCTATTTCAGGGGTTTCGGCCATTTTTGCATATTTGGAGCTATGGAGATCGGATTGAGATGACTTTTGAAATGATTTTCACCACATGGATTAAGGTAAGTGTTCTCTACTCGGTTTTGATTTATTTCATGAAACTATCTTCGTTTTTTGGCATTTGATTGAGGATTTCAATATAGAAATTGAGGGGTTTTGTCTAAAGTTTTCTAGAGTGAACTTTTGAGTTTTGAACATCGATTCATAGTTGGATTTGGGTGAAACTAGTATGGTTGGACTCGTAATTGAATATGTTGTCAGATTTTGTGAATTTTATCGGGTTCCAAAGTTCAAGCATGGGTTTGACTTTTTGGTTGACTTTGGGATTTTGATTAAATATTCGACCTTTATCAATTGGGTTTGTTTCCTTTGGCATTATTTGATGTTCTTGAGTTGCTTTTGGCTAGTTTCGAGTTGTTCGGAGGTTGATGCATGCGGGATGGAATTTCTAAAGTATTGTGTGGCTTGCTCGGTATTAGATTTGGCTTGTTCGAGGTAAGTAAGACTTTTAAACTTGGTGTTGAGGGTATGAACCCCAGAATATATGTGTTATGTGTTTGGTGTTGAGGTGACGCACATGCTAGGTGACGGGCGTGTGGGCGTGCACCGTAGAAATTGTGACTCAATCAATTCTGTAGAACTGTATAGTAAAATAATCTTGTCATTATCCATGTAATTTCATGTGTTAAAGAAACTGAGTTGTGACTCGTGTTAGAAATCATGTTTAGGCTATATGCTTATCCTGTTGGGTCCCACTGAGGTCATTTCTGCTGTTGAGTTATTTTGCTTAAATTGCAATTACATACTCAGTCATACTCATTCATTGCATATCATATCTCAGTCTCTAATATCAATTGTCTCACAGCATATTATCGTTGTTTGGGTTGATTGACATGAGATTTGTGAGGCCGAGAGACAGTAGAGATTGATGACTGAGTGAGGTCGAGGGCCTGATTGTGAGGATGTTTATGGGATCGGAGCATGCTTTATTGATTCATTCCATGATTGGATTATATTTATGCTTGGGCAGGATCCGTCTTTCCGGAGTCTGCACACCCATAGTGAGCGCAGGTACCTACTGAGTGCGTGTGCGAGTGTGAGTGCCGAGAACGAGTGCCGAGAGCGAGTGCCGGGTGAATGGGAGGACTGAGTGACTGTGAGGGCTGAGTGAATTGATACTCTGAGATTATGCATACGGTTTTATTATTGTGTTGCATTGCATTCGTCATGCACACTTGACATACAGGCATAGAGATATATTTTTCTCATGTTGCACGGTATTGTGTCATTCATGACTTCACATACACATTGAAATATAGGTATAGAGATGTACTTTCCTCATGCCATTTGATAATGAAATATCTTACCTGTTGCTGAAAGTTTTTGGGAAAAATCACAGTTTTTCAGATTTACTCATATTTTGGTAATTTCAGTAAAAGATTTGGATTTTCACTGATATACTTGAAAAGCATGCCTATTTTCCGGAACTGTGAACGAGCTGAGCGTTATATCTCTGAGTTATTTCCTGTACCATTTTTATTATATTGTTATGAGCTGTTGTTGGCTATTGGTGTTGAACTCTGACCTTTATCCCAACTCGCAAGTACTTTCAACCTAAAGTTAGGTTTGTTACTTATTGAGTACATGGGGTCGGTTGTACTCATACTACACTTCTGCCCCTTGCGTGTAGATTTTGGATGCTGATGTTGCTGTGTGTGGCTGGAGCTGGAATTTAAGATGTACATGCGTTCTTGTCATAGCTGCCTCTTGTTCTTGGTAGCTTTAGCATTTTGAATTTGTTCTTGTATATTTCAAACAGATGATGTATTTGTTTCATATCAGCTTTGTAAACTCTAAATCTAGAAGCTAATGATTTGTACTACTAGTCCTTGGGTAATTTCTTGTATAAAATTTTAGTTATATTATCTTTATTTCTCTCAGTAAATCTCTTTTGAATTAGATTGTTGCTAATTGGCTTACCTAGAGGGTTGGGTTAGGTGCCATCACGACTAGTTAGATTTTGGGTCGTGACAAGTTGGTATTAGAGCCCTAGGTTCGTAGTTTCTAAAAGTCATGAGCAAGTGTCTAGTAGAGTCTTGTGGATCGGTATGATGACGTCCATACCTATCTTCGAGAGGCTACAGGGCATTTAGGATAAACTTTCCATCTTTCTTTCCTTATCGTGCGGCATTGATTCAGCTTGAAGCATATTTGTTTGAATTCCTTCCACTCACTCGTATGCGCATGTGAGCACTCAGTACCAACTGTACATCGACGGCCGTGGAATTCCAGGGATGAGGTGCGAGATGTGTTTTCTGTGTTTTGGTGATGGGCCAGTCTAAAGGACTTGAGGCTGGGTTTGAACCGCAGCTTAGGCTCGATAGTTTCGATTGTGTGAGCATGTGCTTTTGGACTTTTATGTCTAGTGGTATCCCTATGAGTGGAATTTGTGGCCGATGAGTGGTTGGATGACTAAATGATGAGTACGATGTGACTGCGGGCTATGTTCAGATGGTTTGAATGTGACGATGGGAGTTTGCTTGAGATGTAAAAGGATTATTGGGTGCTTGATTTCTGTCTTGATGTGACGTACAGTCTCGAGTTATGAGTATGTTGAAGGATCTTTCATGTTGTTTAATTGTGGAACGAATTAGATTCTCATGTTTTATTAATGAGTTCAGACTTAGGAAAATTAAGTGATTGTGTAGTAGTTGTGGCTGTGAAAGAGCACAGAGAGGTGTCAGTTTGAGGCTAAGCTGGTGGGTTATCACCTGCAGGGTGATCTATGCATGTGTGATCCTTATGATGTTATGTGGAGGATTTCTTTTCTACCAGTGAGTATAGGTGTTGTGATTTGAGTTTGGGGTGGTTGAAAAAGTTGACATGTCCATCACGAGGATGAATGCGATCTTAGCATATGATTTGAGGTACTATATGGTTTGTGCTATAAGAGCTTATGAAGGATTTAGTTGAATCTCACTGCAGTATTATGGCAGTAATAGAGTATGGGAATTGTGAGATATCGAGTGTTTTGATCTATTGATTTGAGCCAAGCAGGGGAGTCTACTATCGACGAGTTGATTGCACGGTTATGTGTTGTATTGGTTTCGGTCTGAGGCATACTTGTAGATCAGTTATAACTCGCAGATGTTGGTTTTGAGGATGACTTAAGCAAGGAAATTTTTGGATACATGATGTATTACACTTCACGGGTATATGGGAATCATGGAATGATTGAGTTGTTATTGTGGACAGTGTAGTGCACATGGAGTAGGAATTTGCTCGGTTGCGTTAAGGCGGGGTTGCTTCTTTGGGTATTGTCGAGCTAATGGGGCATAGGTTGTTCGGCCTGTTTGGGTGGTGCAATTGAGATTTGAGCAGAGTAGATGACTCTCGAGAAGGATTTAATGGATTCAAGATTTATATATATCAATTGAGAATTTATCTGTATTTGTAGATGGCTAGAATCTGAGATTTGCATCGGATGGTGTCGGGACTCGCGGTATTTCTATATCATTATAGATCCTACATTTCAGTATCAGGAAGTTGAGGGAAATGACTTTAGATTCACAGAAGGTCTCTTCAGAGTGGTGTCTCGGTTATGGTACTTTTGGGGTGCTTAAGAGGGAATACAGCGGCTTATGGGCCTTAGGGCCGTGTGGTTTTATTCTAGGATCTCTTGCGGTGAGCTTGGGGTAAGGATCGTGGTGTTCTGGAAAGGAGAGGCATCAACTTAAGGGTAATTCGAAAGGAACTCAGAGAAATAGGACAACTTGGTAGTAGGTTGGATTAGCACGGTAATGGATATGATCGATTCTTTGGGTACTTATGATGTTGTGAGTCTCTACGGGTGTTTTGGGGAAATACTCATGGGTTTGGCGTGGCTTGCTTGAGTTAGAGAGATTCAATTCTAATGGCTTGGTTATGTGTAAATGGGCTTCAGAGTGTTCTCAATGGTTTCTGCCATAACTTGAAATGGATTTATTTACAGGTATGAGGGCTATGTAGCGTATTATGATTTTCTCCTGGATGGGATAAAGTGAAAGGTTTCTGACTGATCGGGTATGTATTCTGCTTATGACTTAGAGTTTATTATGAGATTCTCGTACTTTTCATATGATGATAAGAAAGATGTGGTGTGTTGTATAGGATTGAGATTTGTGTGTACAAGGTCACGGTTTAGTTTTGAAGGGAAGGTCATAAATTCTTAGACAGTATGGACAGTCTCCGATGTTTAGATGAATGTTATAACTACTTGGTATTGCCTGAGAAGAGTGTACATTCAGAAGGCACACTGAATTTTGACTTACGGATGCTTCATTGGTATTGCGGTACTCGCCTAGTTGATCGACTGCTGATATTCAGATTTTGCTATGTGGCATGGAAGGATTATATAAGTATTTCTCGTGGGGATGATTATGTATGATAGATGGGTTAGCCATTCGAGTGGTGGAGTTTGAATCGGCTATAGTGATTCATGTGTTCTATGGAATTAAAGGATGGAAGTTCTCAGAAGCAGATTGTTTTATGGTTGTGGACTATGTAGATGTGGCCAAAGTTATCCAACTGGCAGTATGTGTTATAGTTAGGTCATTGTCGACTTTTGGAGGGTTATTTATCTATCTGGTATTGACCGAAGTTGATTTGGGGGTCCATTGGTAGGCCCAATGAGGATGGGTATTCTACACCGAATCGAATTTCTTGACTCGAAACTGTTAGTGTTGAGGGGTGTGACATTCAGTTAGAGCTGAGCTTGTTTGTGTCCTGATATGTTCGATGTGCTACTCTTCTATGCTACGGGGGGTTGTGATTTGTTGGTTATAGGCACACATAGTGCGGTTCTGTTTGGGCCTTGTAGCGGAATTTAAGAGAGATGGTTATTCGGGTATTGAAAGATTGATTGCGCCTTGGTTATGGCCTTTTCCGGTTGCAGTGTCATGACCCAAACCGATGGGCCATGACGAGTGTCCGAGTCCCACCTGTCGAACACCCCTGAGCATGCGTCTAAGATATAAACATGAATTAAGGGTAGGTCATGTAGAACATCTGTCAATAAACTGCCGAATCACGTGAATAACATACGTGAGGAAAACATGCCCAAAATACATATATACATATACATGCGGAATACGGTATGGCGAGCTGACCAGGCTACTATAGACAACTATATACCCAAAACTAGAAGCTGACAAGGCCACATATGATCCAACTATACATGACTATCTACAGACCTCTAATAGAGTGTACAACTATATAAAGAACGGGATTGGGTCCCATCATGCCCATATATGTATACAAAAATATCGTACCGCAACCCAAAAGCAGCTCCGGATCAAATGGAGCACACCAACTCTCGCTGAGCAAGGATCCTAGCAAGGGGGACCGCCAGCCTGTCTACCTGCACTCGGGCACATAAAACGCAGCGTCCCTAGGAAAAAGGGACGTCAGTACAAATAAAGTACCGAGTATGTAAGGCATGGAAGCAGTATATAAAAGACATGAGAGAAACATGGAGTAAAGAACTCAACCTGCAAGTCTGAATAGCTCTGTGAATCATTAAATATTATAATGTCACGCATATGCATATAAATGTCATATCATGCATAGGTATATGTGTACATAACATCATCAAGCCTCCGAGTGCATCCCATCATATCATCTCGGCCTCTATGGGCGAAATCATCAATGTATACCAGTTGATCAAGTGGTGGTGCATATATAACACAGTAACCTCTTCTCATACCCCATATACATATAATATACATGTATATAACGACATCTGGTCATGAGTCAATGTACATGTATGAATGAATGCAATGCATAATGAAGTAAGTCAATAAAATCTCTCGGAATGTCATAAGATCAACATACCTTCGGATAAACTTTATCAACTACGTATTTTCTAAGACCCCTAGTACTTCTATGAATAGAGTCATTTATGAAAGTTGTGTGTTTGCTCGTTTCGTTTGTAATATATGTATTATTCCAAAAGGAAAAAAGGGATAGCCTTAACATACCTGAGCCGATTCTCTTGATAATCCCTCTAACACACGTCAATCGTGACAAAACACGTAATGGCGGATCAAAGTTGGGAAAAATCAGTATGATGTCCTTGAGAAAGGTTGTACCGTGCTCCCTTAGAATTGCAAGTCATGCTGCTATAGCATTATGTGGGTTCATATGTATTCTTTTTGTGGCTTTCCTTCCGTTACTTTGCAAATATATACAACTCACTTTAATGATGTAGGGAAGTGTCTTTATCATAGTGAGTGTGGGCCCCACTTTATGTGGATTACTTTGCCAAAGAGTCCCCTAAATATACCACCTAGCTACATATGTCAAAGAGTCACTATTAGGTTTGAGAAATATCCCACTTACTGCCACGTGGGGATGATGTTTCCACTAATTACTTATCCACAAATTTCTAATTAGTTTGTTAATCTCCAACTAAAAACCAATAATTAACCAATTACCTACATAATTAGGTTTTATTTCAATTTACTTAAAATACTAATCACTTTTAACATACTTTATATACCTTAATATTATGGTAATGTGGTTTATTGTATGGCACTAGTCCATAAATACGGGGTATTATAGCTTGGACCGTATTTTATCTCAAATTGTTAAACTTCAACGAAACTCATTTTCTTTGATTTGTTTACCCTCTAACCTTCACGGCACTTACTTATCACCTGTTATAAATAACATAAATACTTATATCCTTAAAATAATCTCATTCCCGAGCTTACGTCGATTAACTTACGACGAAACTTTAACATACGAAAGTACGGGATGTAACATCATTCCCCCCTTAGAAACATTCGTCCTCGAATGTTTAAACTTGAAAGACCTACATGAAATACTCAACAATTCTAAATGAATATACCTTCCCGGCTATACTCCAATGGAACAACCATCGGACTCCCACGGGGTTAGGACACCCTCCCTCCTTAAAACTACTTCCTATTCCATTCCTCACCTACGAGTCTGTTAATCAATCTCTTAGGCACTGGCACCTTCTGGTTGTAAATTTATTAACCGGATTCTTAACTTTCTATTCCACTCTACTAACTTCCCCAAAATATCACGCACTATCCGCGGTGTTCTCCCTAGGGCAATAGAGCCATCAGAGTTCTAACTTCTTAATATCCTAGGTCACTCCTCTCTCCTCCTTTAGTCCTCGAATGTTAAACTCCCCGAGATCTATATAAATTTTGGTAGAGTCTCCTCTGTAACAGTACTACTACCAACCTTTCACATAATAAACCCAATAATACAATGCCACATAGGGTCACAATCATCAATCATGACAATGGCCTCACACGACCAATGATGGTAACTAACACAAGAATCCATACACGCACCTAAAGGTTGTGATGTCTCACTCTGATCCTCCTCTGAAAGCGGAAATAAGTGAGGATACCTAGAATTCATGTCTTCTTCATCTTCCCAAGTCATCTCTTCCACATTATTGTTTCTCCAAAGTACTTTAACCGAAGTTACATCCTTAGTTCTCAATCTCCAAACCTATCTATCTAGTATAGCAATGGGAGATTCCTTATATGATAATTGCTCTATGACCTGAACATCATCAACTGGCACGACTCTAGAAGGATCGCCAATACACTTACGGAGCATAGACACATTAAAGACTGGATGTACGGACTCCAAGTTAGAAAGCAAGTCTAACTCATACGCTACCTGGCCTACTCTGTGTATGATCTTATAAGGTCCAATGTACCGAGGGCTAAGTTTTCCTTTTTTACCAAATCTCATAACGCCTTTCATTGGTGATACCATTAGGAATATCCAATCGTCAACCTTAAAATCCATGTCTCGTCGTCGATTATCCGTATAAGACTTCTGACAGCTTTGAGCTGCTAATAGCCTTTCCTGTATAAGCTTAATCTTCTCGATTTCCTGTTGCACCAACTCTGGTTAAACTAACTTAGTTTCCCCAATATCAAATAATCTGACAGGCGACCTGCACTTTCATCCATAAAGAGCTTCGTATGGAACGCACACCTGAAATAATATGCCCAAGGAAAGCTACAGAATTCACATTTAGAGAATTTTGCATACAACTTCCCTTTTTGTAGAACTCTGAGCACAGTACGAAAATGATCTGCATGTTCAGTCTCTGAACGGGAATAAACCAATATATCATCGATAAATACAATCACGAACAGATCTAGAAAGGGTCTGAACACACGGTTCATAATGTCCATGAAGACTGCTGGGACATTGGTCAAACCGAATGACATAACACGAAACTCAAAGTGCCTGTATCTGGTCCTAAATGATGTCTTCAGAATATCTTTCTCCTTAACCCTTACCTAACGGTAGACCTCAAGTCTATCTTCGAGAAACACTTGGCACCCTGCAACTGATCAAATAAATCATCAATCCTTGGGAGCGGGTACTTATTCTTGATCGTCACCTTATTCAACTACCTGTAATCAATACACATCTGCAAGGAACCATCTTTCTTCTTCACAAATAACACAGGTGCTCCCCACGGTGATGTACTAGGTATGATAAAGCTTTTTTCAAGCAAGTCCCTTAGTTGTTCTTTCAACTCTCTCAGCTCTGCAGTGCCACTCTATAAGGAGGAATAGATATCGGCTGAGTATCTGGTAATATATCAATAGCAAACTCAATCTCTCGCTCTAGCGGAAGGCTCGGAAGCTCATCGAGAAACTCATTAACCACAGGGATAGACTGAACGGTTAGTGATGCACAACACCTCAAACATACTTCCAACTTCAAGTTCAACATGTTTTCCCTCAACATCAAGGCTTGTTATGTCCTAAAAATGACTCAACCCAAGGAGAGGGGTGAAGAACATAAATTATATCACACAAATACCTAATTTAATTTTAATTAATTTCCATGTCTTCCTCAATCATCCACGAAGAGAGAAAGCGGAAACTATCGACTAGTTCGGGTTCCTAAGGCTTGAATCCACTTGTTTCACTTTTATCCACCTTTGATTTGGCTTCCAAACCCTAAAGATATGTTTAGAAGGTATAGAGAGAGTTTTAAGTCTGATTTGGGTCGAGAATGAGGCTTGGAGATGAAGGCCACAACTTTATATATCAAGATAATCCTCAACCGACCTTGTGGGTCCTAAAGGGATATGCTTGTGCAATCTCGCAAAAATGTGAATATCTCTTTACTCCGATATCGTATCGACAAACAATTTAATGTGTTGAACTAGACTCAATGATCTTCAAGTTGGTGAGTGGATCACCCCATAAATTCAATTATATTAAGAGAAAAGATCAGTAATATACCTAAATTGTCAGTAAAATTATAAATGTAACTTGCGACAACTTTTGTCGACTTTTGTTTCATAACTCGTTTGAATTTAAAACTTAACACACGAATACCATATGACAATACCTCATAAAATCACCATAGTATCATGTTAATCACCTAGTTTCATCCTAAAAGTACGGGTTATAACATCCCCAAATTGCTGACTTTCGACGAAACTTATTTTCTTCTATTCGTTTAACTTCTAAGCCCTCCAACATGTGCTTTGCATGGTTTTATACACTCATGAACTTGACAATAGTCCTGATCTCCAATCTTATGTCGACTACTTCATGACACACTTTGACGTGTGAAAATGTGGGATGTAACATCCCCTCTTCCCAAGGACATTCGTCCTCAAATTTAAAAAAGTACGGGGGTTAAGTCATAGATTTCACTAAACAATGTAACCATTCATACTACCCGGTGTTTCTTATAGGGCTATACGAGCTTGTATTCGCGTGTCAAGGAATCTTTATAGGCAACTATTATCTTATAGAGTTGATTCTGCTTCTTTTATCTAGTAATTTCCTCAGTGTTCGAGTCCTTTATAACTTTTATCAAGGTTTAACTTGGGGACTTCTTATCTTCGTAGTCGATCTTTCTCTTATGGTTGAACTTCTTATGTGTCATGCCCTTGAACGATTGGTCTTTCAGGTATATTCATATGTTCAACATAGTCTTATCTTTTCTTTTGGTTTAGCTAATGTTCATGTGCTCATCAATTAATAACTGAGGTTTATGCCTCTTTAATTCTTGTCGTTGAATATTTGGCAAAATATTTATCAATACAAAGCTGTCAGTATTTTGGCATTACATCCTTAGCTTAAATTCTAAAAGCCCCTTGAATTGTGTCACTTATGTCCGCGTCAAGCTCTTAATAGTGGTTGTCGAGATATTGGAACTAGTACCGCCATGGTAAGTGATTCTTTGCAAGTTCCCTTTTTTTTACAAGGTTAATACCGCGCATCTTTCCTGGTTTTAACTCTCGAAGGTTATTTGTCACCACATACGTTCATATGGATTCATTGGCCGCAATCCTTTTTCCTTCGTAGCTCTTATCACCCCTATCCTCCTCACGCTTATGTCTTACGGTTACTAGTAGACTGTCAATACCGTTAAGTCCTTCCTTGGATTTCCAATGTCATATATCATCCATATAACTCTCATGGCTTCTTGGCCCTTCTTGTCACTATTTTCTTCTTTGTTGGATCGGATCTCCTTTGGTCTCAATTCGTAATGTCTCTCTCATTGTTCTATAATTTAGTCAAAAACTTAATTTAACTTGGTCTCTTCTGTCTTTTGTTGCAATTTATGGGTATCACCCACGATTTAATTATTATTCTAATGCTGAAGGATACTTGTTTATAACTTTAGGGCGGTTTACGTCACCGCAATCATCACGATGGTGTATTTCTCCATTTAAATAGTAGATTTTCCCTTGTTTTAAATATCCTGGCGTATTCGCTATGTGGTTGTTCTCTATGTGTGAGGTGCTCACATTATGGTGGTACTATTCAGGAAGGGTCATAATTCCTCTAGTTTTCCTCCGTCCACTTGGTCAAGCGGTCTTTTTTTACTACTCGTTGTATGCTCCATCTGCCTTAGCTCTAATGTCTTAGGTTTTCCTTACGTGTATAATCTGCAACATCATCCTTGCTTTCAATTCTTTGACAAACACGCCCGATGGGTGATAACTAACAGTTCAACTCCTTGATGTGTCCTCGTTGACCTCTCTAGTCCACCTTTCGTGGTTATTCCTCACGTCCTTACTAGTAACGCCACTTGTATTCTCCTCCGTATCCCAAGTTCTATAGTCTCGGGTTAGAGCTCACTTCACTCTCTGGTTTTTTGCTTTATCAGACAAATGTACTCTACATAGGTTGTAGGTTTGCTATCGCGAAATCGAATTTAAATGCCATTTTGTTACCTTGTCGACACTTCCATCGTTCTTGGCCCAATTATAACTATGTATCTTTTTGGCTTGCTTCTACTTTACTTTGTTCGTTCATCCTTATCCCGCAATCATAACAGTTGCCTTGGGTCCGTACTTGTTTATTTAAGTAAAGAATTTATTTTAATTTCCTTCCCTCAGTTTTCTTCTAATTAATTCATCCTCCGTATTTACGTGCTCCTCCTAGATCATCACGCATCCTTCCCTTGCTTGCTTGCTCGCAGTATGATCCCTTTTTTTACTCATCAAGTGGATATCACTTCTGTTTATACGTTCTACTACGTCGATCTCCCCCTCCCCTCCTTCCCCGTGCGTAACTTAAAACTAACATTTTTGGATTCTCTTCTTTTATAGGTCTAATTGCTACCCTCACATCCTATTATGGTTCTTCTTTCTTGGCGACTTAATACTTTCTAATATATATACTCCTTCTCTTAAGGCAATTCCCGTGTTGTCAGGATGTATGAGATGATATATGTCTAGTTGATACCCTAGACTTATATATCTTGTAGTATGAGGCTTCCTTGTGAAAACTCTAACTTTGATTAACTCACCACGGTCGCCCCCACCTTGTTACTTGTTCTTTCTATATGAAATCACTTACTTTTATGATTATAACTCTACTAAGTTCCATTGAAACTCTCCAAGTATAGAACTTTCCTTAATGTACTTGTTAACGTTAGTACCATTACATCTTTAAAATATCCACCTCTGATAAGTTCGATTTAAAGAGTTACTTCATTTTCTTACCAGTGATTTAAGGCGATTCCCCCATTAATTCAGGCTTACGAGAACTTGTCCTTTAAGTAATTTGCTAGTCCAGTCAGTTAGTGAGGTATGTTCTTAGAATTACACGACTTGCTGTCACAAGATTCAAATTTGCCTTCGGGTCTTGTAGTCACCATTTCTCTTCAGAGTTCCCTTGTCTTTACTTGCCGTGTTCCATTTGGCTTTTCAGTAGTCCTTCATTAACATTCTTCCTTATGTTTTGTTCTAAAGCTTCTCGTGATATTCTTCCATTTCTAATTCCTCCTGCCTTAGGTAATCTTATTTGTGATCGTCTCATATATCTCTGTCGCCTAACCCTTTAACTGTAGGGTTTCTCGAGATACTTTCCTATCATGTCCTTGTTGTTCGGCTTTGCTGCTTCTATCATGTTATATCTCATTGAGTATCATACGTTACCTTTTTAACCCTATCTATCCATATTAATCAGTTCCGGGCTCGAAAATAATGTAATTACCTTTGTAAGAATCTTGTAATTTTATATCATATCATTATAGATGTTAAACACCATAATTATTGCAATCCATACTCTTTTTCTCATTCCATTACGTGCACTTCACCTCTAGCTTATAAACATTTTGCATCTTACTGATTACTCACAATACTCGTTACTTGCATTTACATAGATGAACTTTAACTATCAATCTACCACATATAAGTATCCTTTCTGTGGTTTTAAGTCTTATTTGGGTAAAAAATAAGGCTTGGAGATGAAGTCCATAACTTTATATATCAAGATAATCCTCAACAGACTTTGTGGGTCCCAAAGGGAGCTACTTGCGCAGTCTCACAAAAATGCGAATATCTCTCAACTCTGACATCGTATTGACGAATGGTTTAATGCATTGAAAACTAGACTCGTAGGCAATTAATTTGGAGGATGGATCATCTCGTAAATCCCAGTACATTGAGATAAATTCTCAGAAATATTAGACCTAAACTTTCAGTAAAATTATGAGCGTAACTTGCGGTAACTTTTATCGACTTTTATTTCATAACTCGTTTGACTTCAAAACCTATCACACAAATATCATACGACTAACATACCTCATAAAATTACCATATTATTATGTTAATCACCCAGTCTCACCCTAAAAGTACAGGTTATAATATTCCCAAATTGTCGACTTTTGACGAAATTTATTTGCTTCTATTTGCTTAACTTCTAAACCCTCCAACATGTGCTATGAATGGTTTTATACACTCATGAACTTGAGTATATTCTTATCTCCAAGATTATTTTGATTACTTTATGACACACTTTGACATGTGAAAATGTTGGATATAATATATGTTGTACAAAGAGAAAATCAAGCGTTGGCATGATAAGCATATTCAAAATCGTGAGTTTGAACTGGGTCAATTGGTGCTCTTATTCAACTCGAGATTGAGACTCTTTTCGGGGAAGCTCAACTCGAGATGGTCGGGCCCGTTTGAGGTAGTGAGAGTCACTTTACATGGTGCAATAGAGTTGCGAGTCCTAGATGGTGAAAGGACCTTCTTAGTGAATGGACAAAGAGTAAAACACTAATATAGAGGTGACTTTTATCATTAAAAGTCAAAGGTGATACTTTCCAATGAATAGACGAGAGCCTGAGTCATGCTGCGATGTTAAATCGGGCGTTTGCTGGGAGACAACCCAACTGATTATTCATTTTTTTCATTCTTGTTAGAATAGTGTTTTAATAATTTTGTAGCTTTTAGTGTCGTGTAATTATAAGTGGTAAAGTGTCATGGGCATGTGAAAAGAGTGTGCAAAGGTAAGGGGTCAAAGGCACAGCACTGCACGAGAAAAAGCTGAAAATTTTCAGCCTGGAGAAATCGTCGTCCGGTTGGATGCTAGGCGCTTAGGAAAATATGAAAGATCCGAGGAAAAAAATTGGGGGCTGCCTTTGGCGTTTTTTCTGGCGCTAAGCGACCCCCAAAACTGCCAGGCCTCGGTAAGTACCCCTTCCTCTTTTAACCCGTTAATCGCACCGATCCAACCCCAATTCCCTCTCACTAATTTGACCTATAATTGTTCCCACCCAATACAGTTCTCTAATCAAAAATACCAAATCCCTCTAAATTAAGAAAATACCCTAAGACCCCAAAAATTAAATCTCACTTCTCTGGTCCCTCTGTTCTCTCTCTGTCACGCTCTCTCTCGCTCACTTCTGCTCCTCCTCTTCAGCGCACAGGTAAATCCCCTCCTCTATCTCTTTTCATTTTCTTTATATTTCCCTTCCCCTTATCCTTCTTATACCACCACACACCACCTGCTCTGTCTACTATTCCCTTCCCCTATCTTCCCATAAGGTCAAGGTTATAAGTGAGTTTATATGTGAAATTATATGATAATTCGATATGAAATTCTTATGTATCTCTTGAATACGATGTGGAAAACTATAAAACCCACAACCTCGTTAAATTCGAAGGGTGAAACACATGCCAACTTGTTTGAATATATTGAGAAAAACTCATGCACACCAATTATTCGATAAATTGTTTGACAGACGAATTTGCTTGTCGATGAAGTCTTGAGTAGCCGAGTGTTGTTCCTTGCTGCTTAGGAATAAGTGTGGGGTGATAAGAAATGATTTCGCAGCACCCCAAGGTTATGTTTCACCTCACCACACGAAATCCACTCCTTGAACTATGTCGCATGACAGTCGTGCGCGCGCGTGCATGAGTCATACGCGAAGGTCGCAGGGGATTGCCTACCTACTTGCAATTATACTGTTGTCACGACCCGAAATTTCTCACCGACGGGACCGTGATGGCGCCTAACATTTCACTTGCCAGGCAAGCCAACGTTAGAGAATCATTAAACCAATTTTTTATTTCCATTCAGTAAATAACAAAAATTAACTAAAATAAAATATAAATAAGTGTGGAATATCATAAAACTGTATTAATTACTACCACCCAGATCTGGAGTCACCATTCACGAGTATTTTAGAATTTAATATAAGTAATAGTCTGAAAGAAATACAACTGTCTGAATGAAAGAAAATAATAGGACACAAAAGATAGAAGGGGACTTCAAGATCTGTGATCGCCGACAGATCTACCTTGAGTCTCCGGACAGCGGACCAGTAGCAAATCTCGATTAACCTGAGCCGGTATCAAAATCTACACAGAAAGTACAGAGTGCAGCATCAGTACAACTGACCCCATGTACTGGTAAGTGTCGAGTCTAACCTCGACGAAGTAGTGACGAGGCTAAGGCAAGGCACCTACAAATCAACCTGTACAATTTAACAGTTCATACACGAATAATAGGAATGAAGAACTAAACAGGAAATGTCGGGAGGAGAAACATACTGAGGGGAATACAAGATAAAGAACTACAACAGAATGATCACCAGAGCAGCCAATATATCATGAATCAACAGGAACAGTGAATTCTGTAAGGAAAAATGCACGGCATCACCCTTCGTGCTTTTACTCTTAATCTCACCATAAAATTAATAGAAACGGCACGGCATCACCCTTCGTGCTTTTACTCTCATATCATGGCACGGCATCACCCTTCGTGCATTAACACTCACAATATGGCACGACATCACCCTTCGTGCATTAACACTCACAATATGGCACGGCATCACCCTTCGTGCATTAACACTCTCCCTTACCATAATGCAATGCATAAATAACAATAGGGAGACAGAATAACAAGTACAAACCTTACTTCAATATTTGGTTCCATAATATCAATCTCAACTTTGAAATAAAAACTCAATTATAACTAGAAAATCTGTAAACATGATAAGAACGATAAATTGAACAATACTAGCATAACACGTAGCAATTTGACATAGAAAAAAAAACAATATAAGAAAAACAGAGAAACATGGAAAAACAGGTAAATTTGGTGGCGCATAAGTACTCGTCACCTCACATATACGCCGCTCATATGAATTTCGCTTAGCAAGTAATCTAAGGTTCCTAATTTCCACAACACTTACCTCGCTCCGAAGGCCACTTAATTCTCAATCACAGCTTTTTCTTTGGAATTCACCTCCAAACCACTCGTATCTATTCAAAAATGACTCAATAATATCAAATATTGCTAAAGGAATCAATTATATTGCATAAATTAAATTTCCTAAATTTTTCCTCCAAAAACTCGAAAAATCGACCCCGGGCCCGCTTGGTCAAAACCCGAGGTTCGGACAAAAATCCTTTTACCCATTCACCCCCGAGCCCGAATATGTAATTAGTTTTGGAATCCGACCTCAAATCGAGGTCTAAATCCCAAAATTTCCGAAATTCCTAGTTTCTACCTTAACCCCTAACTCTACCATGAAAACTCTAGATTTTTGGTTGATAATTCAAGGAATGTAATGGGTAATTGAAAGAAAATAGTTTAGAATCACTTACCAACACTTTGGGGAAGAAAATGACTCTTAAAAATTGCCTCTACCCATTTGATTCTTGAAAAATGTTGAAGAAATGGCTTAAACCCGTGTTTGATTCTGTTTTGTACACTGTGCGACAGTATGCATCGCGTTAGAGAGGCCACTGTCGCGTTCGCGAAGGGTATTAACTGCCAAGCCTTCGTGTTCGCGAGACCCAGCTCGCGTTCGCGATGGTTACTCCCCCTGGCCTTCCCGTTCGCGAGACATTGCTCGCATTCGCGATGAAGGAACGACCAACCCCCCCCCCCCCCCAGGTCCCCACATGCTTTGCGTTCGCGAAGGGTAAATCCCTAATCACTTCGCGTTCGCGACCAAGCCTTCGCGTTCGTGAAGAAGAAGAAGTCTCAGCCTCATCAGGTTACTCTTCGAGTTCGCGAGAGGACCTTCGCTAACGCGAAGAAGGATATGACAGACACCAGAATATGCAGAAAACCAGATTTTTTCCAAGTCCAAAACATCCTCTGGCCTATCCGAAACCCACCCGAGCCCTCGGGGCTCCAAACCAACACATGCACACAAGTCTAAAAACATCATATGAACTTGCTCGCGCGATCAAATCGCCAAAATAACACCTAGAACACCGAATTTAGCACCAAATCGAATGCAATTCTCAAGAACACTTTAAAATTTCTATTTACTCAACTGGACGTCCGAATCACGTCAAACCAACTCCGTTTCTCACCAAATTTCACAAATAAGTTTTAAATATAATAATGAAACTGTACCAGGCTCCGGAAGCAAAATACGGACCCGGTACTAACAATGCCAAACATCAATCAATTCTTAAAAATAATTAATTTTTAGACTTTTAATTTTCATCAAAAATTCATAACTTGAGCTAGGGACCTTCGAATTAGATTCCGGGCATACACCCAGGTCCCATAATTCGATACGGACCCACCGGGACCGTCAAAACACGAATCCGGGCCCATTTACCAAAAATGTTGACTGAAGTCAACTAAAATTAACTTTTAAGGCAAAACTTTTTATTTTCATTAGTTTTCAACATAAAAGCTTTCCGAAAACCTGCCCGGACTGCGCACGCAAATCGAGGAGGGTAAAAATGAGACTTTTAAGTCTTAAGAGCGCAGATTCGAGTTCTAAATCATAAGATGACCTTTTGGGTCATCACAATCTCCACCTCTAAAACAAGCGTTCGCCCTCCAACGGACATAGAAAAATACCTGGGCTGGTGAAAAGGTGGGGATATCTACTCCGCATATCGGACCCGGACTCCCAAGTAGCTGCCTCAATAGGCTGACCTCTCCACTGCACTCGAACTGAAGGGTAACTCTTTGACCTCAACTGGCGAACTTGCCGGGCTAGAATTGCCACCGGCTCCTCCTCGTAAGTAAAATCCTTGTCCAATTGGACAGAGCTGAAATCTAACACATGGGACGGATCGCCGTGATACTTTCGAAGCATGGACACATGGAATACCGGATGAACAGCTGCTAAACTAGGTGGTAACGCAAGCCTGTAAGCCACCTCTCCTACTCTCTCAAGAATCTCAAAAGGTCTGATATACCTAGGGCTCAACTTGCCCTTCTTTCCGAACTTCGTTACACCCTTCATGGGTGATACCCGAAGTAACACTTTCTCTCCGACCATGAATGCAACATAACGAACTCTACAGTCGGCATAACTCTTCTGCCTGGACTGAGCTGCGCGAAGTCGATCCTGAATAATCTTGACCTTATCCAAGGCATCCTGTACCTAGTCTGTGCCCAACAATCGAGCCTCTCCCGGCTCGAACCACCCAACCGGCGACCGACACCGCCTATCATATAATGCCTCATAGGGAGCCACCTGAATGCTCGACTGGTAGTTGTTGTTGTAAGCGAACTCTACAAGGGGCAAGAACTGATCCCACGATCCTCCGAAGTCTATAACACAAGCGCGGAGCATATCCTCCAAGATCTGAATAGTACGCTCAAACTGCCCATCCGTCTGAGGATGGAATGTTGTGCTCAACTCAACCCGCGTACCTAACTCACGATGTACTGCCCTCCAAAAGTAAGAGGTAAACTGCATACCTCGATCAGAAATGATAGACACGGGCACACCGTGAAGACGGACGATCTCACGAATATAAATCTCTGCTAACCGCTCCGAGGAATAGGTAACTGCCACAGAAATGAAATGCGCTGACTTAGTCAGCCTGTCCACAATGACCTAAACTGCCTCGAACTTCCTCTGATTCCGTGGGAGTCCAACAACAAAGTCCATAGTGATACGCTCCCACTTCCACTTAGGAATATCTAACCTCTGAAGTAAACCACCAGGTCTCTAATGCTCACACTTTACCTGCTGGCAATTTAGGCACCGAGCTACATAGGCAAATATGTCCTTCTTCATTCGCCTCCACCAATAATGCTGCCTCAAGTCCTGATACATCTTGGCGGCGCCTGGATGAATAGAATATTGGGAACTATGGAACTCCTCAAGGATCAACTCACGAAGTCCATCCACATTAGGCACACAAATACGACCCTGCATCCTCAAAACTCTGTCATCTCCAACTGTAACCTGCTTGGCACCACCGTACCGCACTGTGTCTCTAAGGACAAGTAAATGAGGATCGTCATCCTGCCGATCTCTGATGCGCTCAAATAAAGAAGACCGAGCAACTGTACAAGCTAGAACATAGCTGGGCTCAGAAACATCTAACCTCACGAACTGGTTAGCCAAGGCCTGAACATCCAATGCAAGCGGTCTCTCACCAACTGGAATATATGCAAGGCTACCCATACTGACTGACTTTCTACTCAAAGCATCGGCCACCACATTGGCCTTCCTGGGATGATACAATATGGTGATATCATAGTCTTTCAATAGCTCCAGCCACCTCCTCTGCCTCAAATTGAGTTCCTTCCACTTGAATAAATACTGCAAGCTCCGATGATCAGTGAATACCTCATATGGCACGCCGTAAAGATAGTGCCTCCAAATTTTCAGCGCGTGAACAATGGTTGCCAGCTCTAGATCATGAACAGGGTAATTCTTCTCGTGAACCTTCAGCTGTCGTGAAGCATGTGCAATAACCTTGCCACCATGCATCAATACCGCACCCAGACCAATACGAGATGCATCACAATATACTGTATAAGATCCTGAACCTGTGGGTAACACCAATACCGGTGCCGTAGTCAAAGCTGTCTTGAGCTTCTGAAAGCTCGCTTCACACTCGTCTAACCACCTGAACGGGGTACCCTTCTGGGTTAATCTGGTCAATGGGGCTGCTATGGATGAAAACCCCTCTACAAATCGACGGTAATAGCCTGCCAAACCCAGGAAACTACAGATCTCTATAGCTGATGTGGGTCTAGGCCAGTTCTGGACTGCCTCAATCTTCTTAGGATCCACCTGAATACCCTCTGTTGATACCACGTGACCCAAGAAAGAAACTAAACTCAACCAAAACTCGCATTTTGAGAATTTAGCATATAACTGGCTGTCTGTCAGAGTCTGAAGAACGATCCAAAGGTACTGCTCACGCTCCTCTCGACTGTGGGAGTAGATCAAGATATCATCAATAAACACAACCACAAAGGAATCCAAGTAGGGTTTGAACACCCGGTTCATCAAATCCATGAATGCTGTTGGGGCATTTGTCAGCCCAAATGACATTACTAGAAAATCATAATGCCTATACCGAGTCCGAAAAGCTGTCTTAGGAACATCAGATGCCCTAATCCTCAACTGATGGTAGCCAGATCTCAAATCAATCTTTGAAAATACCTTGGCACCCTGAAGCTGATCAAATAAATCATAAATCCTCGGCAATGGATATTTGTTCTAGATGGTGACTTTGTTTAACTGCCGATAATCTATACACATCCTCATTGATCCATCTTTCTTCTTCACAAACAACACAGGTGCACCCCAGGGTGAGACACTAGGTCTAATGAAGCCCTTATCCAGCAAATCTTGCAACTGCTCCTTCAATTCTTTCTAACTCTGGCGGGGCCATGCGATATGGCGGAATGGAAATAGGTTGAGTGCCCGGAGGTCTGCAGGAAACACCTCTAGAAACTCACAAACAACCAGCACCGAATCTATTGAAGGAACCTCCGCACTAGAATCGCGGACATAAGCCAAATAAGCTAGACACCCCTTCTCGACCATATGCCGATCCTTCACATAAGAGATAACCCTACTGGCAGAATGGCCAAGATTCCCTCTCCACTCTAATCGAGGCAACCCCTGCAAGGCTAAGGTCACCATCTTGGCGTGACAATCTAATATAGCATGATAAGATGACAGCCAATCCATACCCAGTATGACATCAAAATCAACCATGTCGAGAAGTAGAAGATCTACACGAGTCTCAAGACTCCCAATGGTGATCACACACGAACGATAAACACGATCAACAACAATAGCATCTCCCACTGGTGTGTACACATACATAGGAGCACTCAAAGAATCACGAGGCACAACCAAATAGGAAGACACATAGGAGTAAGTCGATCCCGGATCAAATAGAACTGAAGCATCTCTACTGCAAACTGAAACAGTACCTATGATAACAGCGTTAGATGACTCAGCCTTAGGCCTGGCAGGGAAAGCATAACATCGGGGTTGGGCCCCACCACCCTGAACTACGTCCCTGGGATTGCCTCTAGCTGGCTGGTCTCCACCTCTAACGTCCTAACCTCCACCTCTAACTGTCTGGCTGCCTGACCCCTGCCCCTGGCTGGCTGAGCAGGTGGTGCAGAAACTGGTGCCGAAACCATGGCACGAGAACTCTGATGCTGTGAGCTGCCCGTTGCCCAAGGACAAAATCTAGCAATGTGCCTCGGATCACCACAAGTATAACATAACCTCGGCTGTTGTGACTGCTGACCCTGTCGACCTGAATAACCACACTGATAACTCTGGAGTGGATGTGCACTAATAGGAGCTGGTGGTGCACTGTAGGCTAGCTGGTCGGAATAATGCATCTGAGGGCCAAGACCACCTGAGGCACTGTGGGATGCCTGGAGCACTGAATGAAACGGCCTGGGAGGATGGCCTCTACCAAAGTACTCCTGCCTCTAGATGAGGCACCGCTGAACTCACTGGAATGACGAGGCCTCTTGTCAGACCCCTGACCTCCCTGAGTAAGAACCATCTCGACTCGTCTGGTGACATTAGCAGCCGCCTGAAAAGAAATCTCACTCCCATTCTCCTTAGCCATCTGCAATCTGATAGGCTAAGCAAGTCCATCAATAAACATCCTCACCCTCTCTCTCTCTTGGTGGGAAGCAGAAGAATGGCATGACGGGCCAAATCCACAAAACGGGTCTCATATTGAGTAACAGTCATACTGCCCTGCTGGAGACGCTCAAACTGACGGTGACGTTCCTCTCTCAATGTGATAGGCAGAAACTTCTCTATGAAGAGCTAAGAGAACTGGTCCCAAGTAAGAGTAGGCGACCCAGCTGGTCTGGTCAACAAGTAATCTCTCTACCATTTCTTGGCGGAACCAGTCATCTAAAATGCAGCAAAATCGACCCCATTGGTCTCCACTATACCCATGTTCCGTAGAACCTCGTGACAGTTGTCAAGATACTCCTGGGGGTCCTCTAAAGGAGCACCACTGAAGTGAACAGGAAAGAGCTTGGTAAACCTGTCCAATCTCCATAAAGCCTCAGAAGACATAGGTGGCCCATCTCCGACCTGTGCCGCAATAGCCGGCCGAACTAATCTGACTGGCTGAGCTGCTGGAGCCTGATACTGGGGAGCTATCTGCTCCAGAGCGGGAGTGGTAGGAGTCTGGGCTCCTCCTTCAGCCTGAGAGACTGCTGGTGCATGGGAAATGCACCGGTCTGGGCCACACTCTCTATAAGGCCCACCAAACGGACCAAAGCATCCTGAAGTACTGGGGTAGCAATGAACCCCTCCGGAACCTGAGCTGGTCCGACAGGAACAGTCTGGGCTGGAACCTCCTCGTCAATCTCTATCTGAGGCTCCACTGCCGGGGCTACTGCTCGGGCCCTAGGCTGAGCCCTGCCCCTTCCTCGGCCTCTAGCATGGCCTCGGCCTCGACCTCTGACCTGCATAGGAGCTGTCACTGGAGGCTCTGGCTGCTGCTCAGCTGAGGAAGCGATACGTGTTCTCGCCATCTGTGAGAGAATAAGAGTAGAAGAGTTCAATCAGTATTGAGAAAGCAAAATCGCACGACATAAAAGAATAGAAGTGAAGATTGTTCCTAAACTTCATAACCACTAGAAGATAAGCACAGACGTCTCCGTACCGATCCTCCAGACTCTACTAATCTTGCTTGTGAATTGTGAGACCTAGGCAACCCAGTGCTCTGATATCAACCATCACCACCCGAAATTTTCCACTGACGGGACCGTGATGGCGCCTAACATTTCACTTGCCAGGCAAGCTAACGTTAGAGAATCATTAAACCAATTCCTTATTTCGATTCAATGAATAACAATAATTAACTAAAATAAAATATAATAAGTGTGAAATATCATAAAACTATATTAATTACTATTACCCGGATCTGGAGTCATCATTCACGAGCATTCTAGAAATTACTACAAGTAATAGTCTGAAAGAAATACAACTGTCTGAATGAAAGAAAACAGTAGGACATAAAAGATAGAAGGGGACTTCAAGGTCTGTGAATGCCAACAGATCTACCTTGAGTCTCCGAACAGCGGACCAGTAGCCAATATCGATCAACCTGAGTCGGTATCAAAATCTGCACAGAAAGTGCAGAGTGTAGCATCAGTACAACCGACCCCATGTACTGGTAAGTGTCGAGCCTAACCTCGACGAAGTAGTGACGAGGCTAAGGCAAGGCACCTACAAATCAACCTGTATAATTTAACAGTGTATACGCAAATAACAGGAATGAAGAAACTTAACAGGAAATGTCGGGAGGGAAAATATACTGAGGGGAATACAAGATAAAGAACTACAACAGAATGATCACCAGAGCAGTCAATATACCATGAATCAACAGGAACAGTGAATACTGTAAGGAAAAATGCACGGCATCATACTTCGTGCTTCTACTCTCAATCTCACCATAAAATTAATAGAAACGGCACGACATCACCCTTCGTGCTTTTACTCTCGTATCATGGCACGGCATCACCCTTCGTGCATTAATACTCACAATATGGCACGGCATCACCCTTTGTGCATTAACACTCACAATATGGCACGGCATCACCCTTCGTGCATTAACACTCTCCCTTACCATAATGCAATGCATAAATAACAACAGGGAGACAGAATAACAAGTACAAACCTTACTTCAATATTTGGTTCCATAATATCAATCTCAACTTTGAAATAAAAACTCAATTATAACTAGAAAATATGTAAACATGATAAGGACGATAAATTGGACAATACTAGCATAACACGTAGCAATTTGACATAGGAAGAAAAACAATATAAGAAAAACAGAGAAACATGGAAAAACAGGTAAATTTAGCGGCGCATAAGTACTTGTCACCTCACATATACGCCGCGCACATGAATTTCACTTATCAAGTAATCTAACGTTCCTAATTCCCTCAAGTCAGGGTTAGACACAACACTTACCTCGCTCTGAAGGCCACTTATTCTCAATCACAGCTTTTCCTTTGGAATTCACCTCCAAACCACTCGTATCTATTCAAAAATAACTCAATAATATCAAATATTGCTAAAGGAATCAATTATATTGCATAAATTAAATTTTTCAAGTTTTTCATCTAAAAAGTCAAAAAATCGACCCCGGGCCAGCTTGGTCAAAACCCGAGGTTCGGAGAAAAATCTTTTTACCCATTAACCGCCGAGCCCGAATATGTAATTAGTTTTGGAATCCGACCTCAAATCAAGGTCTAAATCCCCAAATTTCCAAAATTCCTAGTTTCTACCCTAACCCCTAACTCTACCATGAAAACTCTAGATTTTTGGTTGATAATTCAAGGAATGTAATGGATAATTGAAAGAAAATGGTTTAGAATCACTTACCAACACTTTGGGGAAAGAAATGACTCTTGAAAATCGCCTCTACCCGTTTGGTTCTTGAAAAATATTGAAGAAATGGCTTAAATCCGTGTTTGATTCTGTTTTATGCACTGGCGACAGTGTGCATCGCGTTCGCGAGTCATGTCAAACCGAATGAAATTCTCAAGAGCACTTTAAAATTTCTATTTTCTCAACTGGACGTCCAAATCATGTCAAACCACCCCCGTTTCTCACTAAATTTCACAGACAAATCTTAAATATCATAATGAACATGTACCGGGCTCCGGAACCAAAATACGAATCCGGTACTAACAATGCCAAACATCAATCAATTCTTAAAAATAATTATTTTCAGACTTTTAATTTTAATAAAAAATTCATAACTTGAGCTAGGGACCTCCGAATTCGATTTCGGACATAAGCCCAGGTCCCATATTTCGATACGGACCCACCGGGACTGTCAAAATGTGGATCTAGGCCCGTTTACCAAAATATTGACCGAAGTTAACTAAAATAAACTTTTAAGGTAAAAATTCTTATTTTTATTAGTTTTCAACATAAAAGCTTTTCAAAAACCTGCCCGGACTGCGCACACAAATAGAGGGTAAAAATGAGATTTTAAGGCTTAAGAGCGCAGATTCGAGTTCTAAATCATAACATGACCTTTTGGGTCATCACAACCGTGTTGTGTCCTTTGTTTGTTTTTTGGTTTTTTGAAGAATCGTAGTGTAGAGTATTTAATTGAGTAGTGATTCGGGGCATATCATACTATGATCAAATTATTTTCAAGCCCCCAGTGTAGAGAAATGTATAGTAATATGTGTACATTAGTGTAAGCTGCATGCGTATGGTGTTGGTTGCTACAGGGAAGTCTTGAATATGAAGCATTGCTTGACTATTAACTGTGGGGTCGTGTCGATCCTACCTTTTTGGATTTTGGTGCTATTAAATGATATATCTAATAGGCATGCTTTATTTGCAGGTTTAGGTACAAAAATGGCTCGTGATGGTCAAAGCAAGGCAAAGGAAACTGCAAGGTCCTCTACAACTTCCCCATCCACAAATAAACGTAAGCAAACTAAAGCTGCCTCAAGAAAAACAAGAAAGTGCAAGTAAATGGCTGAGCCTTCTGAAAGTCAACCTCGGGTGCCTCGTCCCAATTGGACAGTGATGATGCTAAAAAATGGTATCATTCCTTTGTTCCATACGAGCGGTATATTTTTGAGGTGGGCATCAATGTCACAATATTGGAGAAGAATTTTCCCGTTGTTCTAGCCCGAATGATGGAATTGAAGTTGGAGCGGTTTCTAGAATCTCTCAGGCCTGCGAATCTAAGAATGGTGAAGGAATTATATGCCAATTGGAACTTTGCCAAGTCCGATACCTATGTAAGAGGTGTATGGGTGAATTTTCATGCTGAAGCTTTATGCGACTTCTTGGGTTCCCGAATCATAATCCAAAAACTTTTCAGAAGTTCGTCCGTAGTCCAGATTATCAAGCTATCCGTCGTACTTTGTGTGGGATGGACTCGATAGTAAAGTGGACTCGTTCACTCTGCGATGATACCCAGAAGGAGCTATATCGGACTGACTTTAGCAGGACAGTAAAGGTGTGGCAGAGCTTTGTTCAGGCTTGTATCTTGCCTGGTGAGCATACTTCATAGTGTATGAGAGTGGGGGTTTGTTTGATTTACTTCTTGATGATGGGAAAACATGTTAACATTGGTCAGTTGATGCTCGATGAGATGAACCACACTAGATTTTAGTGAGATTCGAGGAGGTTCTTCTATGGTAACTTGTTGAGAAAGTATATGCTCAGGAGGGAGGTGCCTGCTTATGATGGGGTCGATGAGGTAGTGATATGCCAACAGAGTTGCTAGATATTTCGGCATTGCAGATTGAGCATGGGCCCAAGTTGAGCATTGCTGCTAGTCAAGAGCGGGATGACAATTTGTATTGCCAAATGTATTGTATGATGAGCCTAATATTGCAAATGGTGGGGGTTACAGAGGAAGAGAAACAAAACCTACACCAGGACTGTACATTGTTGGAGTCAACGAGGTGGCTAATGGGACTGCCACCTGGTAGCCCGCTATACTCTTTTGAGGACCATAACACACATCCACCGTCTCTTGACAAGGATGAGGCTGGTGAGAAGGTCAATGGCTCGTTGGCTATTGAGGACGTTGCTGAAGACATCACTGCAAGTGGATCTATGTCTCATGGCTCGAGGCTGGCTCGCAGACTTACTGATGAGGAGTCTGATGAATACGGCTCAAAGTACGACTCGAATGGGTCAGATTAACTAGGGAGTTCCTTCGTTCCATCTTTCTATTTGATGTTTATTCTATGTGCATTGGGGATAATGCACCTTTTAAGTGTGGGGTGGGGGACTCTCGTCAAAGTATAATAGTATAGTAGTATTAACATTAACTTTTTATCTTTAATTTTTAGCTTCTTAGTTTTATTTACTTAGTTAGTAGAATTAGTAGTGTAGTATATAGTAGAATTAGTTTTAGTAGTGTTAATTTGAAGAAAAAAATCAAATACATTCAAAATTCAAGAGCATCAGAAAAAAATTTAACTCTTCCCGACGATGGATCTCTTGAAATTTTTTTTTGAGGGATTAAGGTCCAACAAAAAATTCAAAAATATTTTCTTTATTTTTAGTTAGTCGTAGGTAGATAATAATTTTTCTTGGTTTTTCTTTGAGCAACGGTTCTTTTTCAAGAGATGTAACTTGAACCGGGTACTTTTTTTTTTTTAAAGAATAGGATTGAAGGAAGAAAACTTGAGTGATTCGATGTGTCGTTTGACCTATTTGATACTAGCGTAGTTAGGTCTTGGCATGCAAATTACCTTTCTAACATATTTTGATGAAAAGTAATGTTGTGAATAAATTGAATAGCTTGTTTGTGACGTCTTCTCTCGGTTTATTGACTTGTTTTCATGTAGTGCTTATTACGTAATATTTCTTGACCTTGTAATTACTCGCTTTAACTTGAGAGTTATAATGGACCTGTCCCGAATGGGTCACGTGCATTGTGTGACGTGAGGTCTTAATTATATTCTGTGATATCTTATGTTAGTCTAGAACTTATCCCGTGTGTTAGTCAAAGCAAAATAATTAAGTCTTGTGAGTCTAGGAGAAAATATAGAAAATTCCTTCATTGTCCATTGAGTTGTTATGCCACCATAACTAAAATTATCCTTAGTTATCCCATTTGAGCCTATAAACCTTTTATTTGGCACTCACATTACAAGCTGAATCTCATTTTGTTTTTAATTGAATTTTGTTAAATTTGTAGCTCTGAAAGCACTTAAGTCGCTAGAAGAGTAAGATGAGAGTTGGGGTAGCTTTTCAATGGAACCATATAAAGGTCAAAAGGTGCACATATATTTTGAAAGATCATTAGCCAGGAAAACTAAATTTATAGAGAATGTTGAATAAAAAAGTGAAAGAAAAAACAAAAAAAAACTACAAAGACCAAAAATAGAAAGTATACTTCCTATTCTTCTTAATCGAGCTAGTGAATTTACAAATGTTCTTAAAGAGAAATGGCCAAATTGTGTATAATTTTATGGCAAGGCATTGAAATAGTCATGAAGAGTGTGCACTTGAAATTTAGGTGTAGGGTATTAAAGTACTTAGGAGGGTTAGTCACTATAATCAAAATATTTTTTACTCGTTCCTTAGCCTACATTACAATTCGTAAAGACCTAATTGATCCTATACTTCACGAGCTTAGATTAGTAGACACATACACTATGGGTAAGCCTACGGTATGACCTCGGGATGCACATGAATTTCTTTGTGAGAGTGAGTGAGTTATTTTTGTTCATGATGTCCTTGAACTACATTTGAAATCTTGATTTAAATATTTGGACTATATCCTCTTTTGTCTATTGGTGAGGGCACATGATTTCATGACGAATATGTGACTTATTGAAACTTCTCTTATTGGGGTGAGTGTGCAAGCTGAGAATGCTTATTAGCAACAAGTCGATCTTTGAGCTGAGGTGGTTATGAGCAGATTGTTTGGTTATATGAACTCAATTATGCTTTGGCATGTAGAAGTTGGAAAGTGTAGAAAGTATGTATGCAACGACTTAATTATTGGTATCAATCATGATCATAGGTGTAGTATGCATATTTGCTAAATGCTCCTTTGTACATGATGTCTTGTGTTGCATTTGTGAATTACAAAGGTTTTAGGTTGCTCGAGAACGAGCAAAAGCATAAATAAGGGTTGATGATGTTTGGCGAAAAAATTCATGTTTTTATATATCTCCTATTCTTGTTAACTTTAATATGAATATTGACGACTCGAGCCTAATTTTAGTGTTTATGTATGTAGTATTCGATTGGAAGTGATTTGGGAAGAATGTATGTGAGTTTGGAGCTAAACCGGAAGAAAACGGATAACGTGCATTTTTGAGTGTCCGGGTGAGGGCCAAGCACCCAGAAAAACGAAAAAGGAAGCATCTCAAAACTTTTGGCAGTCAGCTGCCCAGAAAAATGCCCAATCGCGCGAATTCTCCTTATTTTGACATAGAAAAGGCTTCGGTATTGCAAGCCCCTAACAAGTATAAAAGGGTTCGTAGACCTAATTTTTAGGGCTTGAACATTTTTTGGAGGCAATACAAACGTGAGGAGCAATTTGTGAGGCGAAAAGCATCGAGTTCTTTATTCCTTCATCATTTTGTTGTAATTTATTTATGTAAAATACTTGGATAATTATTACTACGAACATGAGTGGCTAAGTACTCTATTTTTTGGGGTTGTGGTTGTCATGAATATTGACGTTTTATAATTACATCTTCATTAATTTGAATTATCATCTCGTAGTTATTTTCTTAATTATCACGACCGGAAATCCCAACCACAGGACCGTGATGGCGCCTAACGTTGACTTGTTAAGCAAGCCAACATTAGATACACAATACTCATTTTACAATTTTAAAAGTAGATTAATTTAAGAAAGTAAAGCTGTAGAACGTCAAAATAAACATAATAATTCCCAATACGTTGTCTAGTACAAAACTCGGAATCAGGTGTCACAAGTACATGAGCTCCTAAAACAAAATACTACAACCAATGTCTGAAATGAAAATACAACTATTTGAATGAAATAAACAACACAAGGAAATAAGAAAGGGACTTTAGGGTCTGCGAACGCCGTGCAGCTCTACCTTAAGTCTCCGTGTAAAGATAGTCCGAGCGAGCCTCCACTAACTGTTGCTGGGACCAATACCAGAATCTGCACAAGAAGCTTAAAAGTGTAGTATGAGTACAACCAACCTCATGTGCTCTTTAAATGCCGAGCCTAACCTCGACGAAGTGGTGACGAGGCTATAACAAGATACTCACTAAAAACCTACACAAGTATAAGTAAAAATAATAGCAGAAATAGAGGAAACAACGGTTAACATAAAAACTAGAACAATAATTACATAACAGACGAGCCTAGAATAACATCTATGCTCAATTTCTCAATACAACACAGATACAAAACCAACAGTTAAGAACAATCAATATGTCTTCTCCGTCGCGGCGCGTAACCCGATCCACAAATATATATATATATATATATATATATATATACATAACAGACTAGCCTAGAATAACATCTATGCTCAATTTCTCAATACAACACAGATACAAAACCAACAGTTAAGAACAATCAATATGTCTTCTCCGTCGCGGCGCGTAACCCGATCCACAAATATATATATATATATATATATATATATATATATACACACACACACAAATATCGTTGCAGCATGAAATCCGAATTCAAACAATAATACCAATATCTGTTGTAGCGTACAACCCGATTCCAAATAATAATACCAATATCTGTTGCGGTGTGCAACCCGATCCCAAATAATAATACCAATATCTGTTGCGGCGTGCAACCCGATACCAAATATATAACATGTATGTACAAAACAAAAACCAACCACGGCGTATTTCACAATGAAATGCGGTAAGGGAATTAAACAAGTACAGACGTAAAAATAGATAAAAATGGCTATCTAACAACATACAAAAAATATAAGGCAAGTAAAGGCAGTCAATTAATAAAGACACAGATTCATGGAAACATATAGCAAATTAAGGCATGTAACGAATAAAAGCATGAATTTAACAAGTAAGGGCAAGTAGCAATTAAAACATTTAACACGTAGTAACATGGAATAAATGAAGGCATGAAATAATGAAAGACAACCAACTAAGTAGCCTGTCCCACATACTTAACACATGATGACGTATATACACTCATCACCTTGCATATACGACATACCCACGCATAAATCAAGTAGCAAATATACCAATCAAGTCATAATTCCTTCATGTCAAGATTAACCACGACACTTACCTCTTTTCGCAACCAAATCAATGAACAATGACGGATTTTCCTTTAAAATAAGCCTCCAAACCAATTGAATCTAGCCAAATATAGTTCAAACAATCAAAACAAGCTTTAAAAACTACCCACGAGTGAAAAAAGGTTCAATCTTTAAATAAATAAATTAAATAAATCAATAAAAGTCAACCCCGGATATGCTTGGTCAAAATTCGAGATTCGGACCAAATTTCGATTACCCATTCACCTCCGAGTCCGATTATATAATTTATTTCGAAATCAGACCTCAATTCGAGTTCTAAATCTCAATTTTACCAATTTCCTAAATTCTACCCAAAGCTCTCAATTTCTACTTTGAAATCACTAAATTTAAGGTTAAAAATCAATGGGTAATTATGGAAATACATCAACACTAGTAGAAAAGTACTAACCAATGAAGTTGGGATGAAAATCTCTTCAAACATCTCTCTAGTCGGAGCTGTAGGTTTCAAAAATGATGAAAGATAATGAAATCCCGTTTTTCATCTTTAATTTAGCTAAACATGAGGTGCTCTTCGCATTCGCAGAGCACCTGTCGCGTTCACACCAGTAGATCGCATTCGCGATAAAGAACCCCACCTTCCTTCCCCAGCCATCCCAAACCTACGCGTTCGCGTAGGGTTTGGCGCGTTCGCAAAGGACAGTCCCCCCAAGCCTTCGCGTTAGCAACCTACCTCTCGCGTTCACATAGTGTATCTAGCCCCAACCCCAAAATTCCCCTTTGCGATCGCGATAGTGGCTTCGCGATCGGGATAGTGGCTTCGTGATCGCGAAGCACTGTTACACCAGCAGAAAAACCAGCAACTCAACAAGTCCAAAATGGTTCGAAATCAATCTGAAACTCATCCGAGCCCCCTAGGCTCCTATCCGAACATTCACACAAGTGTAATAATTTCATGCAAACTCGCTCGTTACCACAAATCATCGAAACAACATAAAAAATCACGAATCGATCATAAAACTTAAGATTTTTCAAAGTTAAACTCATTTTTTTCAACTTTTCACATAATGCGCCGAAATGCCCTCGAGTCTCCCGGGACCCCAACCCAACATGCGTACAAGTCCAAAAACATAATACGAACATACCGAAATCGTCAAAACACCAATTCGGGGTCGTTTACCAAGAATGTTGACCGTAGTCAATTCTAGTTATTTTTAAAGTCAAAAGTCACATTTTCTTTAAAATTTCATGTAAATTTTTTTTGAAAAATAATACGGACCACGTACGCAAGTCATATAACATCAAATGAAGCTATGAGAGGTCTCGGAATACAGAAATAAAGGCTAGTACTCAAAATGACCTATCGGGTCGTCACATTAATTCTAGTTTTAACTTGTGAATTGTTGTAGCTACTGATTCAACATACTATCTATTCTATGCTTGGAAAAGATATGTTTAAATTAGAGGAGAATTAAAGAACACTTGTTTCTGAACCCGTGGCTCGGAGAAAGATTTCGCGGTTAGGATAGATATACCTAACAATCTTGCTTAGTGTAATGCCGTAATATATTCGTTCATGACAGATTCAATACCATAAGAATATAGGGTTGATATATTGTGGATAGATGAATAGTATGCTAACTATATAAACGATCCGGTCAACTAGCAACCAAAGATAGTTCGGATTAATATGTGTAATTACGAACTCAATAGGATTTATAAACCGATCACAATCCTAGAATCTTCATCTCCTCTAAGTAAAATCTGACAATAAACTTTTGCGTTATTGATTAATTTAGTTGATTACTTGTTTAATTTTCGCAACAGTAGATTAATAGAAAAAACCATTACTCTTGATTATCTTAGACAGTAATTGATTTTAGTTAGCTTAATTAACGATTATTCTAAGTCATGTGGGTTCGATATCCGACTTTCGAATCACTTTATTACTTGACAGCCACATATACGCATGTGTGTATTTGGGGAATCAACATTACTTTTTAAAATATTTGAATTTTTAACACTGTATAAAATTAAACTCTTAAAGCTTGGTCGTAATGTCTGTTTTGCAAGAAAACTCCAAAAAGTACGTGTACGTCGTACCTGTTGATCACTTTAAATTAAACGAGCATGCACTTGGAAACATTGATCAGAAAAGACAGAGGAAGCTAAATCACCCAGTGTCATGCAGCTTAAGAGAGGGAACATAAAATGTGTCATTTTCATATGATTAATTAATAATGCTCAGAGACTTTTTATTTCTCTCTTTTGCAATTGGGAATGTGGGGTAACCATAAGCACAAAAATAGTGCTGATTGACTTCTGCAACTAAGATCCGAAATCAACCACCACTTCTTGGAGCAGCATACTTAATTCTGTGATGCAAATAAACGAGCCAAGTAATTAGTTAGATAAAGAAGAAAAACAAAAAAGTAGATGCTCCCTCTCCTAAAATGTTTGACACTTCATTTTTACTTCTCGCGATTTCAACTTAATTCGACTGAAAATTGGTTCAAATTGGTCCTTGATCATAAAATTAGTGTTTGATAATAGGAGACTAAATAAATTTAGGATTTAAAACTTATGCTTCGTGCCAAAATATTGCGCTCCTTTGAACCTTTTAATTATCTTATATGGTGCTTCAAAATTTGGATGGAGTAAAACATAATCAACCAAAAAGAATTAGAATCCAAGGAAATTATCTTGGTGGCTTATCAACACGTTTGTTTTAGATATGTTGACAAAAATCTTACTGTTTTTGAAATTGACTCTAGCATTATTACCTAATTCTTTGTTTAATACAATTTGATGAGCCAAACAAGGTCTGCTAGGCCACCTCTCTATATCTTTTGCCGTGTTGCCTGGAGCATGTTGTATAATTTGAAGAAATCAGTTGACCTCGTGCTTGACAAACTGACTTCCATGCAATTATAAAAACCATCACATTTCTCTCCAACATTTCTCAAAATTGTACATTTTCCAATCTTCTCAGTCCTTAAAAAATTCTTTGACTTTGTACTTTTTCAGTCTTCCATTTGAAAAATGGGGAGATATCCATGCTGCAAATCAGACAAAGATTTGAAGAAGGGGCAATGGACAGCTGAAGAAGATGAAAAACTAATGGAATATATTCAAGAAAATGGTCAGGGAAATTGGCAATTGGTCCCCAAAAGAGCAGGCTTAAACAGGTGTGGGAAGAGTTGTAGACTAAGGTGGACTAATTATCTAAGGCCTGATATTAAAAGAGGAGGTTTCTCAGAGGAAGAAGAACAGATGATCATCAACTTTCATTCTGTCCTTGGAAACAGGTAACAATTATTACTCCATGTTTCCTTTCTTCATGTTTTTAGTTCATTTTTGGTGCCTTTTAGAGTTCAACTTCTTTACGCTAATAAGCGTAAAAGAATCTTTGCACTAACAGATCACACGTAAAAGATAATTACCTATAACTTCCATAAAAAGTGCAACTAGTAACCTAAAAGTAAGATGTGAAAATTCTTTAAATTCTCAGTCTATCTAAATTAAATCAACCTTTTTATAGTAGATTTTCTTTTTCTTTTTTTTTGTTCTGCATTAACATTATTATATATTTCCTTGTAGATGGTCAAGAATTGCAGCTCATCTTCCAGTAAGGACTGATAATGAAATCAAGAATTTCTGGAATACCCATCTGAAGAAAAAGCTTCTCAAATCTGGAATTGATCCAGTAACACATCAACCAATAACTGATCCCACTCTGCTTCTTAGTCTTTCTAATTTGATAAATCCTTTGGAATCTGCTCTTAGGTTACAAGCAGAACTGACTGAAATGGCCAAAATCCATCTCCTTCAAAACATAATTCAAGTCCTAAACACTCCTCCATTTCCAACATTACAAGAAAACTTACCCATGCAACAATTATACAACAATGTTTCACCATATGACATTCTTACTAATGTGGCAAGTAACATAGATGAGCCTTCTCCAAATTCGAATTCCTTGGACGGATTTGGTAAAGTGTCTAATGTTGATTCAGATTATTCACTTCCGTCATTATTTCCTGCTACACTTGAGAAATCACCATTTGAGCAGAATATTGATGCTCCCAGTTATGGTTTCTTAGATGCATGGGAAAAAGGTCTTGATGATGAAGCTTATAACTCCTTCTGGCGAGGTATTTTTTGAAGATTACTTAGAGCTTGCCTTGTTTTAATGGGGATATATATATATAAACTTCATTCAGTTTCTATATAATAAAAAAAAAATGCTAATTTTTGTAGCTTCCTTTAATTTTCTCAGCCCTTTTCTTGTATACGTTTTAATCAATATTTCCATTGTTCTTTTGTTGAGGATTTTTCTTTTCCCTTATGGAACGGAGAGTAATAAGGGACAAAGACGCAATTATGGTAGTAATAACTTTGTAGTTTTGTTTACAACGTGTAATAATTAATTAGGGTAGGTATTTTGTGTACCGACTTCTGTAAATTAATGAAATTTGTAAATAACAGCAGAGCACTCTAATAAATAAAATGTCTCAAAACATCTTCAAATCAATAGTTAGAATGCTATAAAATTAGGACTCGTCTCTGCGTGAGGCAAGATCTAAACATCCCAAAACAACCATGGTGGACACTGAAATTTTTATGTATATGTACGTATATATGTATAAGTAGACCTAGATATATCTTATTTACAATAAAAGTTAGATACGTTGATTAGTGCCGTCACCTAATTTAGTAATTACGTCACTCGGTACACTATTATGTAATGTTATGACTAGAGTTTTTTAAATTAATCTTTCTTACATTTTTAATGTAGTTGATTAAGGCTTTCTTAATAGTTTAGTATTTTGATTTTTACAGTAATACTTTGTAAATATTAGTTTAAAGGGTCCTCGAATATTGATTTCCCTTCCTGGAAATTTTCCGAAGTTTTCTTTTGGTTGATTCTCCAATAAATAAAAGATCCGGAATGTGTTTCATGATGAATACAGTACAATGAAAAAGCGCTTCCCTTATTTTAATTTTCTTGTAATATTTTTTTTATCTATTCTTTATATGAATTGACTCCGCTTTAGCCACTAGCTCTGTATGTCCCTAAACAACTTCTTTCCTCACCTGTCACTATGGCCGAAGGTTAGCAAACCTGCTCTAGGTCAGTTCGTCCAAAAAAAAAAAAAAGGAACTCCAGCGGAAAAAGAAACATATCTGGATATTTCAATGATTTGTTTTCTAAACACCGATCATCTCAATATTCAAGAACAAGAATAAGATTAATCAGTATAATCAACCTATTCAATACTCTTTTCTTTTACGTTGGAGCATGTATACGGGTAAAACCGAGTCCAATATGACACTATTAGAAAACTGGCATATTTCGTCCAAGGCATACCGATCGAAATCGGTCGGGAAAAAAAACGACCGAAATCGGTCGGAAATTGCTAAATTGGTCGCAAAAGTCAACAAAAATATTTTTGACAACGGAAATAGTGGTCCCACAGCAAAAAAATAAAAATTCCGACCGATTTCGGTCGGAAATTGGTCAATATTTGACCAACACCAGGTCATACTTGTATATAATGTACAAAAATAATTTTTTATTAAAATGTTTCCAAATTTCCGACCGAATTCGGTCGGAAATTTTAAAATTATTATTTTCCGCCCAAGGCAATTGGTTTTAATATAATAAAAATTATATATATTTAATTAACCAACCATAATAAGTTATAATTAAATATTTTCGACCGACTTCGGTCAAAAAAATAATTTTAAAATAAATAAAATATAAATTTAATAATATTACCGAACGAAGTCGGTCGATTTTTGTCACCCTTTATATAAATAGCTTTTAAATAAATAATATTTAATACTTATTTGATATATATATATATATATATATATATATATATATATATATATATATATATATATATATATATATATATATCTATATATATATATATAATAGCTTATATATATATATACTATACTATACTATATGTACATCTTATATAGCTTATATACTATACACTTAGTATATATATATACTATACTATATATATATATATATATATATATATATATATATATATATATATATATATATATATATATATATATATATATATATATAATGTTATATCGAATATAGCTTATATACCATATTCCATATACATACATATATATATATGTATATATATATATATATATATATATATATATACATATATATATATATATACGTATATATTTTGAATATAGCTTATAGCTTATATACCAATTACTTAACCAATGTATGATATATTTAATTCCGGTTAGTTAATATATTTTTTTATATAAAACAATTAATGTGTTATTTCATGATTATAAATAAAATTCTAGAAAAAATAACTAAGCATATTTTTACATTAAAATGTAATCATAATTTTATTCACTTGAAATAATTTTTTATTGATTTATGGAATCCTTATTTAATGCACTCTTTTTTTCATAAAAAAGAAAGAAATAAACAAATAATAAAATGAATAGATTAGTAAATAAATATTCCATGGGAAGAGAATCAGTGGGTTTTTCCATGGATAAATAATTTTTTATTAAAAGTTTTCAAAAAATTCGACCGATTTCGGTCGGAATTTAAAATTATTTTTTTGTCCCACATTGGCTGAAATGGGAAAATAATATTTTATTAAATTTTTTTAAAAATTCCGACCGATTTCGGTCGGAAATCGGGAAATACTCTTGTCCCACATCGGCTGAAAGATGTGAGCTTTTTCATCTTATAAGTTGAGCTTTGATGCATAGAGTCCAACAGTTGTGGACTAACAAAAATTAAGCAAATATAGGAAGGGTTGTAGTTAGTGCTTAGTAATAAGATTTAATATTCTATATTTAGAATTAGAATTCAATAAAATAATAATGATAATATATACTAGTACTAATTAGTAATATAGTAATAAGATATAATATTGTGGTGCTATGATATCTCAGGCTGGGGAGTATACATGCGATACAAAAATATATATCTGGAATATTTCTAATATTATATATTTAAAATTCCGAAAGAGTTCGGTCGGTATTTTGAAAATTAAATAAATTTTTTTTATTAATACCCACCGATTTCGGTCGGTATTTTAAAAATTAAATTAAAAAAAATAATTAATACCGATCGAAATCGGTGGGTATTTTGAAAAATACATAAATAGAATTTAATTAATTCCGACCGATTTCGGTTGGTATTTTAAAAATTAAATAAAAAATATTTAATTAATACCGACCGATTTCGGTCGGTAAATATAGTTTGACTGACAGTCAACGCATTGAAACTTCCGACCGATTTCGGTCGAAACACTTTAGCGACCATTATTTTTTCGACTAATTAAAAGCGATCGGAAATCGATTGCTTTTTTCTCAATTTTCGATCGATTTTGTGATGATCCAAAATGTTATCTTTAAATTTAATAAGTAATTCTGTGTTCTGAGACCTCGAAAAGTACCATTTATCATTATTCGACTAGCGTGCGCAGTACGTACGATTTTTCGGAAAGTTTTTATGTGAAAATGGATTAAAATGGGAAATAGAGATTTAAAACTCAACTAAGTTGACTTTGGTCAACATTTTGAGCAAACGGATCCGGATCAGTATTTTAAAAATTCCGGTAGGTCCGCAATGTGATTTAGGACTTGGGCGTATGTCACGACCCCAAATTCCCTCCGTAGGAGGTCGTGATGGCACCTAGTATCTAAGATTAGGTAAGCCTATCAATGCGGAATAATAATAAATATCTAAAGTAAATAAACTACAATTCCAACAATTTCATCTCCCAAAACCCGGTAGAAAAAAATCACAAGCTTCTAAGAATTTATTCTCAATGTCTCTATATGTCAAGGTCTAAATAAAATATAAGGAAGCAACATAAAATGATAGAAGGGAACTCCGGAGTCTGCGGACGCTGGCAGATATACCTCGAAGTCTCCGTGCGCAGGTAACTCACTGACGTCTAGGCTGGTAAAATATAACTGGATCTGCACAAAAAGATATGCAGAAGTGTAGTATGAGTACACCACAGCGGTACCCAATAAGTGCCAAGCCTAACCTCGGTAGAGTAGTGACAAGGTCAGGTGAGGCCCTACTGGAATATAATAATGGCATGGTAAAATGTTTATCAATATAGTAAAATAAAATGACATTGGAAATGAATCAAATAGTGTGTCACATTTAATGACACCAAATAATTGCAAATAATATCTCGTGGAATCAACACAGAATTTCCTTCAACTTTATAAAAATCACAACAATTAATCGAAGACAACTATGGCCATAAATCAATATCAACAAGGGCACTACCGAGGCACCGCCTCGTAGTCCCAAATTATAAATAATTTCATAATATCTCATTTTCTTATATCACTGCGGGAGCCTTCACAATTTATTTAAAGAAAATATTTTTTTTCGAAATAGCATCCCGCGTTTTAGCCACCCTTATCACACCGCATGACTTCTAGTAGTCACCCCTACTAGCCACACGTATCAAGCCACCCTTATCTCACCGCATGTGTTTCAACACCCAGACCTTATACCACTGCATGCGTATCAATATCACAATATATCACAATTTGCACCTCAAGTGCCCAATATTTCAATTTTTCACAAAAACAATCAACAATAATATTTTTCAATAATAAAGAGCTCATGGCTCATGCCAGAATAATCAAAAAAAAAAAATCTTACGAAAATATTCAAGAATAAATAATTCAGAAAAATAATATTTCAAAGTTTTAATACGTTGCTTCAATATCAATTTTAAAAATGTCAAATACTTCATATTAATAATATTTAATTTAAAGAAAATCGACCTTAAAATAATACACAGTATAAAAGAAACCAAATTTCAATTAAACAATGGGCTTCCGATATGAACGCCCATTCAACCACGAGTCTAACCATACCAAAATGACTAAATTCCGATAACGATTCGACCCTCAAATCCTCAAATGATCAAATCTAATCCAAGAGGGTTTCCAAATCTTTCCAACTTAAATCACCAATTAAATATTAAAAGCAGTGGTGGATTCGGGTAATCTAACCAAGATTGGGTTAAGAACACTTACCCCAATGTTTTTCCTTGAAGATATATCAAAAATCGCCTCTGCTCAAGCTCCAAGTTGTTAAAAATGGGGAATGGGACGAAACCCCACCTGTTTTTATAACTTACGGATCTGTCCGGGCTGACCTCGATCGTGGAGTCCGATCCTGGACCTCGACCATGAGAGTCTGATCCTGGACCTCGATCATGGGAGTCCGATCATGGGGAGTCCGATCATGGCCCTCGACCCTGGGGCTCGATCACATCCGTCGATCCTGGCTATCGATCATAGCTTCGATCCTTATGGCCTTCGATCACTGGCCTTGGTCATAACCCTCGATCCTGAGCCTTCGATCAGTGGCCTTCGATCATGGATCTCGAGCCTTCCTTCGATCCTCGGCTCGATTTCTGGGGGCTCGATTGCACAGCAGAAGAGAATTTGCAGCAGTTTTTGCAGCAGCTGTTTAAGTCCTATTTTTTATCCGTTAACCATCCGAAACTCACCCGAGACCCTCGGGACCTCAACCCAATACCCCAACAAGTCCTAAAACATCATACAAACTTATTTGAAATCTCAAATCACATCAAACAATGCTAAAATCACGAATCACACATAGATTCAAGCCTAATAAACTTTGAAACTTTCAATTTCTACAAACAACACCGGAACCTATCAAATCAAGTCCGATTGACCTCAAATTTTGCATGCAAGTCATAAATGATATAACGGAGCTATGAAAATTTTCAAAATCGGATTTCGACCCCGATATCAAAAAGTCAACCCCTCGGTCAAACTTCCCAAAAATTCAACTTTCGGCATTTCAAGTCTAATTCCACTACGGGCTTCCAAATAAAATTCCGATCACGCTCCTAAGTCCAAAATCACCATACGGAGCTGTTGGAATCATCAAAATTCTATTCCGAGGTCATTTGCACATAATTCGACATCCGGACACTATTTGACCTTAAACTTTAAATGTTTCGTCAAAATTCCATATCTCGGGCTAGGGACCTCGGAATTTGATTCCGGGCATACGCCCAAGTCCCAATTCACAATACGGACCTACCGGAACTGTCAAAACACTGATCCAAGTCTGTTTGCTCAAAATGTTGACCAAAGTCAACTCAGTTGTGTTTTAAGCATCTAATTCACATTTTAATCCATTTTTCACCTGAAAACTTTCCGAAATTTTTTTTACGGACTGCACACGCAAGTCGAGTAATGGTAAATAGTGCTTAGATCACATAACTAATCATTAAATTTAAAGATGACATTTTGGGTCATCACATTCTCCACCTCTAAAACAAACGTTCGTCCTCGAACGGAGTTAGAAAAAGTACCTGAGTTGGTGAATAAGTGTGGATAACAGCTGTGTATATCATGCTCGGCCTCCGAAGTCACCTCCTCAACCGGATGACCCCTCCACTGAACCTTCATGGAAGTAATGTTCTTTGACCTCAGCTTTCGAACCTGCCTATCTAAAATAGCCACTGGTTCCGCAACATAAGATAGATCCTTGTCCAACTGAACTGAACTGAAGTCTAACACATGAGACGGATCACCGTGATATTTTCGAAGCATAGAAACATGAAATACCGGATGAACCGCAGAAAGACTAGGTGGTAGTGCAAGTTTGTAAGCCACCTCTCCAACCCTCTCAAGAATCTCAAAAGGCCTAATATACCTAGGGCTAAACTTGCCCTTCTTCCCGAACCTCATCACACCCTTCATAGGTGAAACCCGGAGCAATACCTGCTCACCAACCATGAATGCAACATCGCGAACCTTCCGATCCGCATAACTCTTCTGTCTAGATTGGGCTGTACGAAGTCGATCCTGAATCATCTTAACCTTTTCCAAGGCATCCTGAACCAAGTCTGTACCCAATAGTCTAGCCTCGCCCGGTTCGAACCAACCCACTGGAGATCGGCACTGCCTACCATACAAGGCCTCATACGGAGCCATCTGAATGTTTGACTGGTAACTGTTGTTGTAAGCAAACTCCGCAAGTGGTAAGAACTGATCCCAAGCACCCCCAAAATCTATCACACATGCCCGAAGCATATCCTCCAGTATCTGAATAGTGCGTTCGGACTGTCCGTCCGTCTGAGGGTGAAATGTTGTACTCAACTCTACCCGAGTACCCAACTCACGCTGTACTGCTCTCCAAAACTGTGAGGTAAACTGTGTACCCCGGTCAGAGATGATAGATACTGCTACACCGTGAAGTCTGACAATCTCGCGAATATATACCTGAGCCAGCTGCTCTGAAGAGTAAGTAGTAATCACAGGAATGAAATGAGCTGATTTGGTCAGCCTATCCACAGTCATCCAAACTGCATCAAACTGCCG
Source organism: Nicotiana tomentosiformis (assembly GCF_000390325.3). NCBI lineage: Eukaryota > Viridiplantae > Streptophyta > Magnoliopsida > Solanales > Solanaceae > Nicotiana > Nicotiana tomentosiformis. The sequence continues at coordinate 56,287,528 of NC_090819.1, forward strand.
CTGAGTCCGTGGGAGCCCAACAATGAAATCCATAGTGATCCGCTCCCATTTTCATTCTGGAATCTCTAACTTCTGAAGTAATCCATCCGGTCGCTGATACTCATATTTCACCTGTTGAAAATTTAGACACCGAGATACTTACCCCACTATGTCTTTCTTCATCCGCCTTCACCAATAGTGTTGTCTCAAGTCCTGATACATCTTTGCAGCACCCGGATGAATGGAGTACCGCGAACTATGAGCCTCCTGGAGAATCAACTCACCCAAGCCATCCACATTAGGCACACATAACCTGCCCTGCATCCGTAATACATCGTCATCTCCAATAGTGACTTCCTTGGCATCACCATGTTGAACTGTATCCTTAAGGACAAGCAGATGGGGGTCATCATACTGGCGTTCCCTGATACGATCATAAAGAGAAGACTGAAAAACCACGTAAGCCAAAACTCGACTCGGCTCGAAAACATCCAATCTAACAAACTGGTTGGCCAATGCCTGAACATCCAAGGCCAAAGGCCTCTCTGCTACCGGTAAATATGCTAAGCTGCCCAAACTCTCCGCCTTACGACTCAAGGCATCGGCCACCACATTGGCCTTCCCAGGATGATAGAGAATGGTGATATCATAATCCTTAAGCAACTCCTACCACCTCCGATGCCGCAAGTTAAGATCCTTCTATTAAACAGATGTTGTAGACTCTGGTGATCGGTGTAGATCTCACAATGGACACCATACAAATAATGCCGCCAAATTTTTAAGGCATGAACAATAGCTGCTAACTCCAGGTCATGTACATGATAATTCTTCTCATGCACCTTTAACTGTCTGGATGCGTAGGCAATCACCCTACCATCTTGCATCAACACTGCGCCGAGACCAATACGCGACGCGTCACAATACACAGTATAAGATCTTGTACCTGTAGGTAATACCAATACTGGGGCTGTAGTCAAAGCTGTCTTGAGCTTTTGGAAGCTCTCCTTACATTCCTCGGTCCACCTGAACGGAGCATCCTTGTGGGTCAATTTGGTCATAGATGCAACAATAGAAGAGAAACCCTTTACAAATCGGCGATAATACCCAGCCAAACCAAGGAAACTCCGGATTTTCGTAACTGAGGACAGTCTGGACCAACTCTGCACTGCTTCAATCTTCTTTGGATCTACCTTGATCCCCTCACACGAAACTATATGACCCAAAAATCCCACTGAATCAAGCCAGAATTCACACTTTGAAAATTTCGCATACAACTTCCTTTCTATCAAAATCTGAAGCACAGTCCTCAGGTGTTTTTCATAATCTTCCTGACTCCGGGAATACACCATAATGTCGTCAATAAATACAATGATGAAGGAATCAAGATAGGGTTGAAATAAACTATTCATTAAGTGCATAAATGCTGCTGGGACGTTGGTCAGCCCAAAAGACATCACAAGGAACTCGTAATGACCGTACCGAGTCCTGAAAGCAGTCTTCAAAATATCTGGCTCCCGAATCTTCAACTAATTATAGCCTGAACGCAAGTCAATTTTAGAGAATACCCTAGCACCCTGAAGCTAATCAAATAAGTCATCAATACGTGGCAACGGATACCTGTTCTTCACTGTAACCTTGTTCAACTGGCAATAATCAATACACATCCGCATAGAACCATCCTTCTTCTTTACAAATAAGACAGGAGCACCCCACGACGATACACTAGGCCGAATGAAACCCTTATCAAGCAATTCCTGTAGCTGTTCTTTTAATTCTTTCAACTTTGCTGGGCCCATACGGTAATAGAAATGGGCTGAGTACCCGGTAATAGATCAATACCAAAATCAATATCCTTGTCGGGTGGCATACCCGGAAGATCTGCTGGAAATACATCAGGAAAATCCCTTACTACAGGAACTGACTCTACAGTAGGAGTATCAATACTAACATCTCTCACATAGGCCACATACGCATCACACCCCTTCTCAACCATTCGTTGAGCTTTAAGAAATGAAACAACCCTGCTAGGAACATGATCCGAGGTACCTCTCCACTCTAGCTGCGGTAGACCCAGCATAGCCAATGTCACCGTCTTAGCGTAACAATCAAGAATAGCGTGATAGGGTGACAACCAGTCCATGCCCAAAATAATATCAAAGTCCACCATACTGAGCAATAATAAATCAGCTCTGGTCTCAAAACCACTAATAACAATTAAACACGACTGATACACACGGTCCACAATAATGGATTCACTCACAGGTGTAGATACATAAACAGAAGAACTCAAGTAATCACGTGATACGCCCAAATACGGGGCAAAATAAGATGACACATAAGAATAAGTGGAGCCTGGATCAAATAAAATTGATGCATCTCTATGACAGACCGGAATAATACCTGTGATAATAGAATCAGATACAACGACATCTATCCTAGCAGGAAGGGCATAATATCTGGCCTGGCCTCCCCCTCTAGGGCGACCTCTACCTGCCCGACCTCCACCTCTAGCTGGTTGTGCAGGTGGAGTGGCAACCGGTGCAATAAGCATGGCCTGAGAAGCCTGAGGACCTTATGGAATAGGTGGGGCCTGAGAAATCCGTGGAGGTGCACCCCTCCTAATTATGGGGCAATCGCTCATGATATGACGAGTGTCACCACACTCAAAATAAGCCCTCGGAGGATATGGCTATTGGAACTGGCTCGAGCCTGATCGACTAGACTGTCCGCTGAAAGCACCCCGTACATGAGGTACAGAAGACACTGGTGGTGCATAATATGGAACCTGAGGCCTGGGAGTAGTCGGAAACCCACTGGAAGCTGGAAGTGCTGAATTAATAGGATGACTCACATAACCTCTACCATGACGGGCTGCAACTGGTACGTTAATTATTATATGTTCCAAAACCTCTAGGTCTCTTAGCTTCCCTCTCTTCCCTCTCCCGAGTCCGCATACCTTCCAATCTTCTAGCAATTGACACCACCTGTTGGTATGTGATGTCCATCTCTAGCTCTCGAGCCATATTGTATCTGATACTAGGGTGAAGACCCTTAATAAATCTGTGAACCCGCTCTCGAACAGTAGCAACTAATGTTGGTGCATGCCTAGCCAAATCACTGAATCGGACCGCATACTCTGACACAGTCATAGAACCCTGGCGCAACTGCTCAAACTCTGTGCGCCATGCATCCCTAAGACTCTAAGGAACATACTCCCTTAAGAACATATCCGAAAATTGAGTCCAAGTGAGTGAAGATGCCTCAACGGGACTATCCAACTCGTATGCCCGCCACCACTGGTAGGTTGCTCCTCTAAACTGGAATGTAGTGAAAGAAACCCCACTGGAATCCACAATACCCATAGTACGAAGGATACGGTGACATTCCTCCAGAAAACCCTGAGCATCCTCTGAAGTTAAACCACTGAAAGTGGGAGGGTGGTACTTCTTATTCCTCTCGAGCCTGAGCTGCTCCCCCTCTGAAACTATTGTCCTAATATCAGGCCGAACTGGGACAACTGGTTGCACTGGTATAACCTCTGGGGCATGGTCAACTTGGGCACATGGCTCTGGAGTATGGGCGGCGGGAGTCTGCGCTCCTCCCCCAGCCTGAGATGTGGCAGGAGCAAGTGGAATTAATCCTGGCTGAGCTAAAGTGCCAAACATGCTCAAAAACTGGGCAAGAGTCTCCTGAAGTGCATGAGTAGTAACAGGCGTCTCAAGTGCCTGCTCTCCAACAAGAGCTACTAGTGGCTCTGGTGCAGCAGTTCATGCAGGTGCTCTGGCTGCACCATGTGGTCTTCCTCGGCCTCTGGCTCGGCCTCTGCCCCGACCCCGGCCTCTTGCGGCTCGAACAGGGGGCGCGGGTGTTTGATCATCAGATCCAGCCGTGTGTGTCCTCACCATCTGTGAGAGAATAGAAAGACAATTGTTTAAAATTTTGAAGTCAACAAATACGCACGATAAGGAATCAAAGAAATGAATATTTCCCAACAGTTCCATAGCCTCTCGAAGATAAGTACAAACGTCTCCGTATCGATCCGCAAGACTCTACGAAACCTGCTTGTGACTCATAACACCTATGAACCTAGTGCTCTGATACCAACTTGTCACGACCCCAAATTCCCTCCGTAGGAGGTCATGATGGCACCTAGTCTCTAAGACTAGGTAAGCCTATCAATGCGGAATAATAATAAATATCTGAAGTAAATAAACTACAATTCAAATAATTTCATCTCCCAAAACCCGGTAGAAATAAATCACAAGCTTCTAAGAATTTATTCTCAATGTCTCTATATGTCAAGGTCTAAATAAAATATAAGGAAGCAACATAAAATGATAGAAGGGGACTCCGGAGTCTGCGGACGCTGGCAGATATACCTCGAAGTCTCCGTGCGCAGGTAACTCACTGACGTCTAGGCTGGTAAAATGTACCTGGATCTGCACAAAAAGATGTGCAGAAGCGTAGTATGAGTACACCACAGCGGTACCCAGTAAGTGCCAAGCCTAACCTCGGTAGAGTAGTGACGAGGTCAGGTGAGGCCCTACTGGAATATAATAATGGCATGGTAATATGTTTATCAATATAGTAAAATAAAATGACATTAGAAATGAATCAAATAGTATGTCACATTTAATGACACCAAATAATTGCAAATAATATCTCGTGGAATCAACACAGAATTTTCTTCAACTTTATAAAAATCACAACAATTAATCGAAGGCAACTATGGCCATAAATCAATATCAACAAGGGCACTACCGAGGCACCGCCTTGTAGTCCCAAATTATAAATAATTTCACAATATCTCATTTCCTTATATCACCGCGGGAGCCTTCACAATTTATTTAAAGAAAATATTTTTCTCGAAATAGCATCCCGCATTTTAGCCACCCTTATCACACCGCATGACTTCTAGTAGTCACCCCTACTAGCCACGCGTATCAAGCCACCCTTATCTCACCGCATGCGTTTCAACACCCAGACCTTATACCACCACATGCGTATCAATATCACAATATATCACAATTTGTACCTCAAGTGCCCAATATTTTAATTTTTCACAAAACAAATCAACAACAATATTTTTCAATAATAAAGAGCTCACGGCTCATGCCAGAATAATCCAAAAAAGAAATCTTACGAAAATATTCAAGAATAAATAATTGAGAAAAATAATATTTCAAATTTTTAATACGTTGCTTCAATATCAAATTTAAAAATGTCAAATACTTCATATTAATAATATTTAATTTTAAAAAAAATCAACCTTCAATTAATGCACAGTATAAAAGAAACCAAGTTTCAATTAAACAGGTAAAACAATTAGCAGGAAAAAGGTAAACAAATCTAAAATATATATCACAGATCAATGATGAAGAATATAACAAGATAAAATAACTTAATAACTGCGCAACAATGATCTACACAATTTAAAAATAAAATCTATCATATTTAGCCAGTGTACACACTCGTCACCTCATGTGCACGACTTTCAACACATTTTAATAATCACATTAATATCAATTCTAGGAAAAATTTCCCCCACACAAGGTTAGGCAAGTCACTTACCTCGACTTACTCTAATTTAATCAAGTATTATGCTTTTTTTTCGATTTTCCGACTCCGATCGACTCGTATCTAGTCATAATTAATTCGACACATTCAACAAAAATTATAGAAATTAATTCCATAAGAAAATATTACATATTTTTCAATAAAATCCGAAATTAGCTAAAATTTGCTCGTGGGCACCACATCTTGGAATCCGGCGAAAGTTAGGAAATATGAACGCCCATTCAACCACGAGTCTAACCATACCAAAATGACTAAATTCCGATAACGATTCGACCCTCAAATCCTCAAATCTATCCAAGAGGGCTTTCAAAATTTTCCAACTTAAATCACCAATTAAATGTTAAAAACAGTGGTGGATTCGGTTAATCTAATCAAGATTGGGTTAAGAACACTTACCCCAATGTTTTTCCTTGAAGATATATCAAAAATCGCCTCTGCTCAAGCTCCAAGTTGTTAAAAATGGCGAATGGGACGAAACCCCCCTGTTTTGATAACTTACGGCTCTGTCCAGGCTGACCTCGATCGTGGAGTCCGATCCTGGACCTCGACCATGAGAGTCCGATCCTGGACCTCGATCATGGGAGTCCGATCATGGGGAGTCCGATCATGGCCTTCGACCCTGGGGCTCGATCACAGCTGTCGATCCTGGCTATCGATCATGGCTTCGATCCTTATGGCCTTTGATCACTGGCCTTGGTCATAACCCTCGAACCTGGTCCTTCGATCAGTGGCCTTCGATCATGTATCTCGAGCCTGCCTTCGATCCTCGGCTGGATTTCTGGGGGCTCGATGCACAGCAGAAGAGAATTTGCAACAGTTTTTGCAGCAGCTGTTTAAGTCCCATTTTTGATCCGTTAACCATCCGAAACTCACCCGAGGCCCTCGGGACCTCAACCCAATAGACCAACAAGTCCTAAAACTTCATACGAACTTATTTGAAATCTCAAATCACATCAAACAATGCTAAAATCACGAATCACACATAGATTCAAGCCTAATGAACTTTGAAACATTCAATTTCTACAAACAACACCGGAACCTATCAAATCAAGTCCGATTGACCTCAAATTTTGCATGCAAGTCATAAATAACATAACGAAGCTATGAAAATTTTAGAATCGGATTTCGACCCCGATATCAAAAAGTCAACCCCTCGGTTAAACTTCCCAAAAATTCAACTTTCGGCATTGCAAGCCTAATTCCACTACGGACTTCCAAATAAAATTTCGATCACGCTCCTAAGTCCAAAATCACCATACGGAGCTGTTGGAATCATCAAAATTCTATTCCGGGGTCATTTGCATATAATTCGACATCCGGTCACTATTTGAACTTAAACTTTAAATTTTTTGTCAAAATTCCATATCTCGGGCTAGGGACCTCGGAATTTGATTCCGGGCATACGTCCAAGTCATAATTAAATATACAGACCTACCAGAACTGTCAAAATACTGATCCGAGTGCATTTGCTCAAAATATTGACCAAAGTTAACTCTGTTGTGTTTTAAGCATCTAATTCACATTATAATCCATTTTCACCTTAAAACTTTTAGGAAAGATTTTTATGGACTGCACACGTAAGTCGAGTAATGGTAAATAGTGCTTAGATAATATAATTAATCATTAAATTTAAAGATGACATTTTGGGTCATCACAGCGTATGCCCGGAATCGAATTCCGAGGTTCCTAGCTCGAGATATGGAATTTTGATGAAAAATTAAAAGCTTGTAAGGTTAATGATTTCTAAGAAATTACTGATGTTGGATTTATTGACCTCGGGTCTGTATTTTGATTTCGGAGCCCGGTATAGGTCCACTATAATATTTATGATTTGTCTGCCGAATTTGGTGAGAATCGGAGTTGATTTGACTAGATTCGGACGTCCGGTTGAAAACTTCCTTTGATTTGGTGTCCGATTTTTAGTTCTAGGTGTTATTTTGGCGATTCGATCCCGCGAGCAAGTTTGTATGATGTTTTAGAACCTGTGTGCATGTTTGGTTTGGAGCCCCGAGGGCTCGGGTGAGTTTCGGATAGGCTACGGGATGTTTTGGACTTTGAAAATTTGGAATTTTGCTGCAGCAGGTGTTCTAGCATGTTCTTCTTCGCGTTCGCGAAGGTACTCTCGCGAACACGAAGAGTAAACTGGGCAGCTGGATTTTTCTTCTTCGCGAACGCGAAGGCTTGGTCACGAACACGAAGCGATGGGGGCATTACCCTTCGCGAACGCGACCATCTCCTCGCGAACGCGTAGTGTTAGGTACACCTGGGGGAGGGTCGATCATTCCTTCAGCGTGAACGCGAGCTATGCCTCGCGAACGCGAAGGCCAGGGGGGAACCTTCGCGAACGTGAAGGAGGACTTACGAACGCAAAAGCCACGGGCTGCTACTCATCACGAAAGCGACAGGCCCTTCGCGAACGCGAAGAAGGCCTGACCCCTGTGACTTAAACCATAACCAAAAACGGGATTTTTCCCATTTTTCACAAACCCTCAATTATAACTCGGCTTAGGGGCGATTTCAAAGGAGTTTTTCACAATTTTGAACTGGGTAAGTGTTCTTTATCATATAGTGATTGTATTTCACAAATCCATGTCTATATTCATCATTTATTTCGGATTTAGATGGAAGAAATTGAAATTTTTGTAAAACTTTCCAAAAACGAAAAATTAAGATTTGAAGGTTCATTTGATATCAGAATTGGACAAATTTGGTATGCTTGAACTCGTATCAGAACGGGTGTTCGGATTTCATGAGTTTTTCTGGGATTTGAGATGTGGGTCCCACTGCCGAATATTTTAATGAATTTCGGATTTTTATCCGGAAAATTTATAAATTCATATGGAATTAATTCCTATGATTAGTATTGAATATATTGAATTGTTTGTGAATAGATTTGAAACTTTCAGAGGCAAATTTAAAAGGAAAAGCTGTGTTTGAATAATTGATTCAAATTTGCAAAGCGAGGTAAGTGTCGGGGTTAACCTTGACTTGAGGGAATAGAACCCTTAAATTGTTTGTTATGTGAATTGAATATAAACGACGTATAGACGAGGTGACGAGTGTCTATATGTCGTCAAATTAATTATTTTCCTGCTTACTTGAAAAATCATAAATTATTTTTAATCATAAATTAATTATTATAATAATTATTTCTCTTATTCTTTGCAAATATAAATTCTTGAATTCCTGCATTAATTGTTACACGCTATTTGAATTATGTGCCTTAATTGTTATTTGACATTTAGCATAATAAATATTAAATTGCCTATTTGCTCCCCGATTTCCATAATAATTTGCTATTTGTCATTGTTTGCTTCATAATTAAACCATAATTATTGTATGCTTGTTGTCTTGTAATTTTATATTAATTATTACATTTATTGGGAAAATTTCTTCTATAAGAATTGTTAAATAAAAATATTGGAGGAGCGGGTTGCACGCCGCAACATGATTGATTATAATGAATATATTGGAGGATCGGGTTGCATGCCGCAACAGACTTATTAAAAGTCAATATTGGAGGATCGGGTTGCACGCCGCAACAGACTTACTAAAAGTCAATATTGGAGGATTGGGTTGCACTCCGCAACAGACTTATTAAAAGTCAATATTAGAGGATCGGGTTGTACGCCGTAACAGACTTGTTAAAAAGTTAATATTGGAGGATCGGGTTGCACGCCGCAACAGACTTGATTAAAATGAATATGTTGGAGGAGCGGGTTGCACGCCGCAACAGAACTGAATGTGGATATATTGTGAGAGCGGGTTGCACGCTGCAACAGAAATAATGGAAATGATAATTGGTTATGACAGCTGAGTTGCCTTCAATTATTATAAATGAATTACCCGATTTATTCCTATTATTGTTGTTGTTACTAATATTGCGTACAGGTTAATGTAAGTGAACCGTCTTTGCCTCGTCACTACTTCGTCGAGGTTAGGCTCAACACTTACCAGTACATGGGGTCGGTTGTACTGATACTACACTCTGCACTTCTTATGCAGATTTTGGAGTTGGTCCCAGCGACGTACCATAGACTTGCTCGGATTTTAGCTATCAAAGGAGACTTGAGGTATAACTACATGGCGTCCGCAGTTCTGAAGTCCCCGTCTATTGTACTTTAGCTGTGTGTTTATTTCCAGACAGCTTTATTTTATTTAGACCTTTTTTTGTATTTATTCTAGAAGATCGTGCACTTGTGACGCCAATTCTGGGATGGTATTTAGACACCGTTATTATTATGGATTATTTCAAAATTACTTCCGCATTTGCTTCCTTGTTATTAATAAATTTAAAAATTATTTTAAAAATGGATAATATTATCTAACGTTGGCTTGCCTAGCAAGTGTAATTTTAGGCGCCATCACGGTCCGGAGGTGGGAATTTCGGGTCGTGACAGTTGGTATCAGAGCACTAGGTTACATAGGTCTCACGAGTCACGAGCAAGCTTAGTAGAGTCTGAAGGATCGGTACGGAGACATCTGTACTTATCTCTCAGAGGCTATGAAGTTTAGGAACAATATCACTTCTTTCTTATTCTGTCGTGCGATTTTATTCTATCATCGATGATTGAACCATTCGACTCTTATTCTCTCGCAGATGGTGAGAACACGTAATACCTCTACTGATGGACAGGGACCAGAACCCCCGGTGGCAACTATGGCCAGGGGTAGAGGTCGAGGCCGAGGTCGTGCTAGAGGCCGAGGTAGAGGCCGAGGTAGAGCTCAGTACAGAGCTCGAGCAGCTGCACCTGTTGAAGAACCTCAGATAGACCTTCAGGAGGAAGTCCTAGTTCAGAATGTACCAGTTGGACCAGTTCAGGTCCCAGAAGGATTCAATGTCACTCTAGTGCTTCAGGACGCTCTAGTCTGATTGGTGAGTCTTATGGAGGGTGTGGCCCAGAATGATACATTTCTAGTGGCACCATCCGTCTCACAGGCTAGGGGAGGAGCACAAACTCCCACTACTCCCACCCAGGAACAGATGGCTCCCCAGAATCAGGCTCCAGCAGCCCCGCTAGTTGGGGTAGTTCAGCTAGTTATTGCGGCACAGACCGGTGATAGGCCCGCCATGTCTTTTGAGGCCTTATTGAGACTGGATAAGTTCACTAAGCTCTTTCCAGTTCACTTCAGTGGTACACCTTCTGAGGACCCACATGATTATCTTAAACACTGCCATGAGGTGCTGCAAAACATGGGTATAGTTGAGACCAATGGAGTTGATTTTGCTGTATTCCAGATGACGGGTTCCGCCAAGAGGTGGTGGAGAGATTACACATTGACCCGACCAGTCGGATTGCCTGCACTTACCTGGGAGCAGTTCTCTCAGCTATTTCTGGAGAAGTTCCTCCCTATCACACTGAGAGAGGAATTCCGCAAGCAATTTGAGCGTCTACAGCAGGGCAGTATGACTGTTACTCAGTATGAGTCCCGTTTTGTGGATTTGGCCCGTCATGCTCTCCTTTTACTACCTACGGAGGGAGAGAGAGTGAGGAGGTTCATTAAGGGACTCACTCACCCTATCAGACTTCAGATGGCCAAGGAGACCAGAAGTGAGATTTCTTTTCAGGCGGCTGCTAATGTCGCAAGGAGGATCGAGATGGTTCTTGCACAGGAAAGAGGGCAGAGGTCCGATAAGAGGCCTCGTTAGTTCGGTGGTTACAATGGTGCCTCATCTGGAGGCCGGGGTAATTTTGGTAGGGGTCATCCTCCCAGACCGTTTCATTCAGCACTTCATGTATCTCCCGGTGCTTCAGGGAGTCACGGTCCTATTATGCCTTACTCTGGGCAGCTAGTATTCAATGCATATTCAGCTCCTATTAGTGCACCACCACTCCAGAGTTACTACAGTGGTTATCCAGCCCATCTGGGTCAGCTTCAGCTTCAGCAGCCATGGCATCAGGATGGGTGTTATGAGTGTGGGAACATTGGTCACATCAGGAGGTATTGCTCTAGATTGGCGAGTAACAGATCTCGGCAAGATTCTCATGCCATCATACTGGCACCGCTTGCCTCACCGCCTGCTCAGCCAGCTAGAGGTAGGGGTCATCCAGTTAGAGGTGGAGGTTAGGCCATTAGAGGTGGAGGTCAGGCCATTAGAGGTGGAGGTCAGACCGTTAGAGGTGGAGGCCAGCCAGTTAGAGGCCGTCCTAGAGATGCAGTTCAGAGTGGTGGGGCCCAGCCCCGATTTTATGCTTTTCCAGCTAGGCCTGAGGCTGAGTCATCTGATGCCGTGATCACAGGTATTATTCCAGTTTGCAATAGAGATGTTTCAGTTCTATTTGATCCAGGATCTACTTATTTCTATGTGTCCTCCTATTTTACTTCATATTTGGTTGTGCCTTGTGATTCTCTGAGTGATTCTGTGAGTGTATCGACACCGGTGGGAGACTCTGTGGTAGTAGATCATGTCTACTGTTCGTGTGTGGTTACTATCGGTAATCTTGAAACTAGTGTGGATCTTCTACTTCTTGATATGGTAGATTTTGATGTCATCTTGGGTATGGATTGGTTGTCTCCTTATCATGCTATATTGGACTGTCATGCCAAGACAGTGACCCTAGCTATGCCGGGGTTACCTCGATTTGAGTGGAAAGGAAATTCTGGCCATTCTGCCAGCGTGGTTATTTCTTATATGAAAGCTCGGCGTATGGTAGAGAAAGGATATCTAGCCTATTTGTCTTATATTCGCGATCCCAGTGCGGATGTCCCTTCTATGGACTCAATGCCAGTTGTTCATGAATTTTTAGAAGTATTTCCTGCAGATCTGCTGGGGATGCCACCCGACAGAGATATTGACTTCTGTATTGATTTGGCTCCGGGCACTCAGCCCATTTCTATTCCACCATACCGTATGGCCCCGCCAGAGTTGAAAGAATTAAAAGAGCAGTTACAAGACTTGCTTGATCAGGGTTTCATTAGACCCAGTGTCTCGCCCTGGGGTGCACCAGTATTATTTGTAAAGAAGAAAGATGGCTCGATGCGGATGTGTATAGACTATCGGCAGTTGAACAAGGCCACTATCAAAAACAAATATCCGCTGCAATGAATTGATGACTTATTTGATTAGCTTCAGGGTGCCAAGGTATTTTTGAAAATTGATTTGAGATCTGGTTACCATCAGTTGAAGATTAGGGCATCTGATGTCCCTAAGACAGCTTTTCGGACTTGGTATGGGCATTACGAGTTCCTAGTGATATCATTTGGGTTGACAAATGCTCCAGCAGCATTTATGGATTTGATGAATCGGGTGTTCAATCCTTATTTGGATTCTTTTGTGGTTGTATTCATTGATGATATCTTGATTTACTCCAACAGTCGAGAGGAGCATGAGCAACATCTTCGAAGTGTGCTTCACACCGTGAAGAATAATCAGTTATATGCCAAATTTTCAAAATGTAAGTTTTGGTTAGACTCAGTTGCCTTTTTGGGATATATTTTATCGGCAGAAGGCATAAAGGTGGATCCTAAGAAGATTGAGGTTGTTCAGAATTGGCCTAGACCTACTTCGGTTACAGAGATCCGGAGTTTCCTGGGTTTGGCAGGTTATTATCGTCGGTTCGTGGAAGGGTTTTCATCTATAGCAAGCACATTGACCAGACTAACCCAGAAGGGTGTTCCATTCAGATGGTCAGACGAGTATGAGTTGAGCTTTCAGAAGCTCAAGACCGCTTTGACTACGGCGCCAGTATTGGTATTACCCACAGGTTCAGGATCGTATATGGTATATTGTGACGCATCTCACATTGGGCTTGGTGCAGTATTAATGCAAGATGGCAAGGTAATTGCATATGCGTCATGGCAGTTGAAAGTTCATGAGAATAATTATCCTGTTTATGTCTTAGAATTGGCAGCAATTGTTCATGCGATGAAGATTTGGAGGCATTACCTCTACGGTGTCTCGTGTGAGGTATTTACTGATCATCGTAGCCTCCAGTATCTGTTCAAACAGAAGGATCTTAATTTGAGGCAGAGAAGATGGTTGGAGTTGCTGAAAGACTATGATATCACCATTTTGTATCACCCTGGAAAGGCCAATGTGGTGGCCGATACTTTGAGTAGAAAGGCTGTGAGTATGGGCAGGCTTGCGTATATTCCGGTTGGTGAGAGGCCATTAGCTGCAGATGTTCAGACTTTAGCTAATCAGTTCATGAGGTTAGATGTTTCAGAACCCAGTCGGGTTCTAGCTTGTACAGTCGCTCGGTCTTCTTTATATGAGCGCATCAGAGAGAGGAAGTATGATGATCCTCACTTACTTGTCCTTAAGGACACGGTGCGGCACGGTGATGCCAAACAGGTTGCTATGGGGAAGATGGGGTTCTGCGAATGCAGGGCTGTATTTGTGTGCTTAATGTGGATGGGCTTCGTGAATTAATTCTTGAAGAAGCACACAGTTCCAGGTATTCTATTCATCCAGATACTGCTAAAATGTATCAAGGTTTGCGGCAACATTACTGGTGGAGGAGAATGAAAAAGGATATAGTTGCACATATAGCTCGGTGTCTGAATTGTCAGCAAGTTAAGTACGAGCATCAGAGACCTGGTGGTTTGCTTCAGAAGTTAGAAATTCCTGAGTGGAAGTGAGAGCGTATCACTATGGATTTTGTTGTTGTGCTCCCACGGACTCAGAGAAAATTTGATGCAGTTTGGGTCATTGTGGACAGGTTGATCAAGTCAGCCCATTTCATTCCAGTGGCAGATATCTACTCTTCAGAGAGGTTAGCTGAAATTTACATTCATGAGATTGTCTGCCTTCACGGTGTGCCCGTGTCTATTATTTCAGATCGAGGTACGCAATTTACCTCACATTTTTGGAGGGCTGTATAGCGTGAGTTAGGCACGCGGGTGGAGTTGAGTACAACATTTCATCCACAGACAGATGGGCAGCCAGAGCGCACTATTCAAATATTGGAAGATATGTTTTGCGCTTGTGTTATAGACTTTGGAGGTTCTTGGGATCATTTCTTGCCACTTGCGGAGTTTGCTTATAATAATGGCTACCAGTCGAGCATTCAGATGGCTCCATATGAGGCATTATACAGAAGGCGATGCCGATCGCCAGTTGGTTGGTTTGAACCGGGAGAGGCTCGGTTGTTGGGTACCGATTTGGTACAGGATGCCTTGGATAAGGTCAAGATTATTCAGGATCGACTAGGCACAGCTCAGTCTATGCAAAAGAGTTATGCCGACCGTAAAGTTCGTGATATTGCATTCATGGTTGGAGAACGAATATTTCTCTGGGTTTCACCTATGAAAGGTGTAATGAGGTTCGGAAAGAAGGGCAAGTTGAGCCCTAGGTATATCGGACCCTTTGAAATTCTTGAAAGGGTGGGTGAAGTAACCTACAGGCTTGCATTACTACCTAGTTTATCAGCGGTTCATCTGGTGTTCCATGTGTCTATGCTCCGAAAATATCATGGTGATCCGTCCCATGTGTTAGATTTCAACTCAGTCCAATTGGGCAAAGATTTGACTTACGATGAGGAGCCGGTGGCTATTCTAGCCCGGCAGGTCCGACAGTTGAGGTCAAAGATTATCCTTCAGTTCGGGTGCAATGGAGAGGTCAGCCGATAGAGGCATCTACCTGGGAGTCCGAGTCGGACATGCGGAGTAAATATCCACACCTTTTCTCCAGCTCAGTTACTTTTTCCAACTCCGTTCGAGGACGAACGTTTGTTTTAGAGGTGGAGAATGTGATGACCAAAAATGACATCTTTAAATTTAATAAGAAATTCTATGTTTTGAGACCTCGAAAAGCACCATTTATCATTCCTCGACTTGCGCGCACAGTCTGTTCAATTTTTCGGAAAGTTTTTATGTGAAAAATGGATTAAAATGGGAAATAGAGCTTTAAAACTCAACTAAGTTGACTTTGGTCAACATTTTAAGCAAACAGATCCGGATCAGTGTTTTGAAAATTTTGGTAGGTCCGTATTATGATTTGGGACTTGGGCTTATGCCTGGAATCGAATTCCGAGGTCCCTAGCTCGAGATATGAAATTTTGATGAAAAATTAAAAGCTTGAAAGCTTAATGATTTCTAAGAAATTACTGATGTTGGATTTATTGACCTCGGGTCCGTATTTTGGTTCCGGAGCCCGGTATAGGTCCACTATAATATTTATGACTTGTCTGCCAAATTGGTGAGAATCGGAGTTGATTTGACGTGATTCGGACGTCCGGTTATAAAAATATAAGTTTTAAAGTTTTCTTGAAAACTTCCTTTGATTTGGTGTCTGATTCGTAGTTCTAGGTGTTATTTTGGCAATTCGATCGTGCGAGCAAGTTCGTATGATGTTTTAGAATCTGTGTGCATGTTTGGTTTGGAGCCCCGAGGGCTCGGGTGAGTTTCGGATAGGCTACGGGATGTTTTGAACTTTGAAAATCTGGAATTTTGATGCAGCAGGTGTTCTGGCATGTTCTTCTTCGCGTTCGCGAAGGTACTCTCGCGAACGCGAAGAGTAAACTGGGCAGCTGGATTTTTCTTCTTCGCGAACGCGAAGGCTTGGTCGCGAGCGCAAAGTGATAGGGGCATTACCTTTCGCGAACGCGACCATCACCTCGCGAACGCGTAGTGTTAGGCACACCTGGGGGAGGGTCGATCATTCCTTCAACGCGAACGCGAGCTATGCCTCGCGAACGCGAAGGCCGGGGGGATACCTTTGCAAACGCGAAGGAGGACTCGCGAACGCGAAAGCCACGGGCTGCTATTCATTGCGAACGTGATAGGCCCTTCGCGAATGCGAAGCAGGACTCGCGAACGCGAAAGCCACAGGCTGCTATTCATTGCGAACGTGACAGGCCCTTCGCGAATGCGAAGAAGGCCTGACCCCTGTGACTTAAAACATAACCAAAAACGGGATTTTTCTCATTTTTCACAAACCCTCAATTATAACTCGGCTTAGGGGGGATTTCGAAGGAGTTTTTCATGATTTCAAACTGGGTAAGTGTTCTTTATCATATAGTGATTGTATTTCACAAATCCATGTCTATATTCATCATTTATTTCGGATTTAAATGGAAGAAATTTGAATTTTTGTAAAACTTTCCAAAAAACGAAAAATTAAGATTTGAAGGTCCATTTGATATCGGAATAGGACAAATTTGGTATGGTTGAACTCGTATCGGAACGGGTGTTCGAATTTCGTGAGTTTTTCCGGGATTTGCGACGTGGGTCCCACTGTCGAATATTTTAATGAATTTCAGACTTTTATCCGAAAAATTTGTAAATTCATATGAAATTAATTCCTATGATTAGTATTAAATATATTGAATTATTTGTGAATAGATTTGAAGCTTTCGGAGGCATATTTAAAAGGAAAAGTTGTGGTTGAATAATTGATTGGAATTTGCAAAGCGAGGTAAGTGTCGGGGTTAACCTTGACTTGAGGGAATAGAACCCTTAAATTGTTTGTTATGTGAATTCCATGTAAACGACGTATAGGCGAGGTGACGAGTGTCTATACGTCATCAAATTAATTGTTTGCCTGCTTACTTGAAAAATCATAAATTATTTTTAATCATAAATTAATTATTATAAGAATTATTTTCTCTCTTATTCTTTGCAAATATAAATTCTTGAATTCTTGCATTAATTGTTACATACTATTTGAATTATGTGTCTTAATTGTTATTTGACATTTAGCATAATAAATATTAAACTGCCTATTTGCTCCCTGATTTCCATAATAATTTGATATTTGTCATTGTTTGCTTCATAATTAAACCATAATTATTGTATGTTTGTTGTCTTGTAATTTTATATTAATTGTTACATTTATCGGAAAAATTTCTTTTATAAGAATTGGTAGATGAAAATGTTGGAGGAGCGGGTTGAACACCGCAACATGATTGATTATAATGAATATATTGGAGGATCGGGTTGCAAGCGGCAACAGACTTATTAAAAGTCTATATTGGAGGATCGGGTTACACGCCGCAACAGACTTATTAAAAGTCAATATTGGAGGATCGGTATTAAAAGTCAATATTGGAGGATCGGGTTGCACGCCGCATCAGACTTATTAAAAGTCAATATTGGAGGATCGGGTTGCACGCCGCAACAGACTTACTAAAAGTCAATATTGGAGGATTGGGTTGCACTCCGCAACAGACTTATTAAAAGTCAATATTAGAGGATCGGGTTGCACGCCGTAACAGACTTGTTAAAAAGTTAATATTGGAGGATCGGGTTGCACGCCGCAACAGACTTGATTAAAATAAATATGTTGGAGGAGCGGGTTGCACGCCGCAACAGAACTGAATGTGGATATATTATGAGAGCGGGTTGCACGCTGCAACAGAAATAATGGAAATGACAATTGGTTATGACAGCAGAGTTGCCTTCAATTATTATAAATGAATTACCTGATTTATTCCTATTATTGTTGTTGTTACTAATATTGCGTACAGGTTAATGTAAGTGAACCGCCTTTGCCTCATCACTACTTCATCGAGGTTAGGCTCAGCACTTACCAGTACATGGGGTCGGTTGTACTGATACTACACTCTGCACTTCTTGTGCAGATTTTGGAGCTGGTCCCAGCGGCGTACCATAGACTTGCTCAGAATTCAGCTATCAGAGGAGACTTGAGGTATAACTACATGGCGTCTGCATTTCTGAAGTCCCCGTCTATTGTACTCTAGATGTGTGTTTATTTTCAGACAGCTTTATTTTATTTAGACCTTTCTTTGTATTTATTCTAGAAGATCGTGCACTTGTGACACCAATTCTGGGATGGTATTTAGACACCGTTATTAGTATGGATTATTTTAAAATTTCTTCCGCATTTGCTTCCTTGTTATTAATAAATTTAAAAATTATTTTAAAAAATGGATAATGTTATTCTAACGTTGGCTTGCCTAGCAAGTGAAATGTTAGGCGACATCACGTTTCGGAGGTGGGAATTTCGGGTCGTGACAGATTTCGGTTGGTTTTCCAGGACGAAATTAGCCATTTCTTAGTAGTGTGAGCACCTCGGTTTTCCGGTGAGGCAAACGGAGCAGGGACGTGACTGTAAGTAATCGGAATCAAAACCAGGAGCCTTTCTGACCAGCGCCTGAGCAAAACACCTACCCTCGGAGCCATCGGGACCACGTCCCCCAGGTCTGGTTCGAGTCCCAAGACTTCGGAGAGCACTACCAAACGACCGCACATGATTAACAAAGGGCTGGAATATCCGTACCCAACAGGATATCACGGGATGAATTCCGGCCCGTATTGGCAGAAAATCAATGATTAGCAAAAAAAGAAGATTTTTACCTTTCTTAAAATTATACCTAGGGTAAAATCCCCCCCCCCCCTCCCGAGCGCAGTACTGAAGCCAATCTCGAAGAAGTTTTGTATGCCCGAAATTTCAAAGTATAATGGAACGATGGATCCAAACGAGCACGTGACCTCCTACTCGTGTGCTATCAAGGGACACGACTTGGAGAATGACGAAATCGAGTCGGTATTGCTGAAAAAGTTCGGGGAGACCCTGCCAAAAGGAGAGATGATATGGTATCACAAATTGCCCCCTAATTCTATTGATTCCTTTGCTACACTTGCAGATGCTTTTGTAAAAGCGCACGCCGAGGCTATCAAGGTCGAAACCAGAAAATCGGACCTTTTCAAAGTAAAACAAAGAGATAACGAAATGCTCAGGGAATTCATGTCGAGGTTTCAAATGGAACAGATGGACCTGCCTCCGGTTGCAGACGATTGGGCCGTTCAAGCATTTACTCAAGGACTCCACCCCCAAAGCTCCTTGGCTTCGCAGCAGCTGAAATCGAATTTGATAGAATATTCAGCAGTAACATGGGCCGACGTCCATAATCGGTACCAATCGAAAATCAGCGTCGAGTATGATCAGCTTGGGGTCCCCTTCGGGTCCGTTTATCCCATCAGAACTAACGACATGTCTAAGAGAGCCGTCGACCATGAACCAAGATCGAACAGAGACCGGTATCAGTCGTATATCGGAGATCGAAGGGGTAGCAGATCTGGGCGCAACCCTACGAGAAACGAAAAAAGGAATGATCGAGGCCGCAATAGCTGGGGACTCATGAGCAAAAATGGTTTCGATTGGCCACTCGGGGCCAGGGAGGCACCGAGGTTATCGGAATATAACTTTAGTGTCGATACTTCCAGCATCGTGTCCACCATCGGGCGCATCAAAGATACGAAGTGGCCTTGGCTATTGTAGTCCGACCCTACCTAAAGAGACACTAACCTGATGTGCAAGTATCATGGCACTCATGGCCATAGGACCGAGCACTGCCGAGAACTAAGAGAAGAAGTGGCCCGGTTATTCAATAACGGGCATCTTCGGGAATTCCTGAGTGATCGAGCCAAAAATCACTTCAGGAATAGGGACTCCAACAAACAGACCGAACAAGAGGAACCTCAGCATGTCATTAACATGATCATTGGTGGAGTCGACGTACCCCAGAGACCAATGCTAAAGTGCACTAAGGTGTCCATCAGAAGGGAAAAATGAACTCGAGATTATATACTAGAGGGGACCATCTCTTTCAATGATGAGGACGCTGAAGGCATCGTGCAACCGCATAATGATTTACTGGTAATATCTCTACTCATAAATAAATCTTGAGTTAAGCGTGTGTTAATTGATCCATGTAGCTCGGCCAATATCATCAGATCGAGGGTCGTAGAGCAGTTGGGTCTCAAAGACCAAATAGTGCCTCCAGTCCGGGTTTTAAACGGATTTAACATAGCATGCGAAACTACTAAAGGAGAGATAACCCTGTCGGTGAACACCGTCGGGACCATTCAGGAAAAGAAATTCTATGTGATTGAAGGGGATATGAGGTATAATGCCCTATTCAGAAGGCCATGGATTCACAACATGAGGGCAATACCCTCGACACTATGCCAGGCACTGAATTTCCCTACACCGGGAGGGATCAAGATGGTTTACGGAGAGCAGCCCCGCAAAAGAAAAGTTCGCGGTCGATGAAGTAATCCCAGTGTCCACACTCTCGACATCAAGAACACGGAGCCAGCTAGGAAGGATCTAAATAGCAATCACCGACACCGGCCGCGACCGAATCGGAGAGGCAACAAGCGGGTGAGGATGATGAGTACGGAGTCCCTAAGTCGTTTATCACCCCTGACAATTCAGACGCTACCAAATCAATGATCGAGGAGATGGAGAAAGTCATATTGATCGAACACTTGCCCGATCGGAAGGTATACCTAGGCACGGGGTTAATTCCCGAGCTCAGGAAAAAACTCATTAAATTCCTCATAGCTAATATAGATTGTTTTGCTTTGTCCCATCTTGATATGACAGGGATCCTGCCAGAAATAACCACTCATAGGCTAAGCTTGGATCCGAAGTTCCACCTGGTTAAACAGAAGATGAGGCCTCAGTCTGAAGTCAAGCATGCATTCATCAAAGACGAGGTATCCAAACTCCTTAAAATAGGTTCCATTCGGGAAGTTAAGTACCTAAAAAGGGGAATAAATTGAGAATGTGCATTGATTACAAAGACTTGAATAGGGTGTGCCCCAAAGACTCTTTCCCTTTGCCTAACATCGATCGCATGATCGATGCGACAACCGGGCACGATATACTTAGCTTTCTCGACGCCTATTCCGGGTACAACCAAATCCGGATGAACCCGAGCAATCAAGAAAAAACTTCCTTTATCATTATATTCGGCACCTATTGTTATAACGTAATGTCATTCGGGCATAAAAAATGTCGATGCCGCCTAGTAAACCGGATGTTCGAAGAACAAATAAGAAAATTAATGAAAGTTTATATTGACGACATGTTAGTTAAGTCCCTATGATCAAAGGACCATTTAAAACATTTGCAGGAAACCTTCGACATACTGAAGAAATACAATAAGAAGTTGAACCCGGAGAAATGTGCATTCAGGGTTGGATCCGGGAAGTTCCTTGGATTCATGGTGTCCAATAGAGGGATTGATATCAATCCCGACAAAATCAAATCTATAGAAGACATCACCGTGGTGGACAGTGTCAAGGCCGTTCAGAGGCTAACTGGGAGCATAGCTGCCCTGGACCGGTTCATATCAAGGTCTTCTGATAAGAGCCACTATTTTTTCTCATTATTGAAGAAGAAGAATAACTTTTCTTGGACCCCAGAATGCAAACAAGCCTTGGAAGAACTCAAGCGGTATCTTTTGAGCCCACCCTTGCTCCATATTCTGAAGGCGGACTAGCAGTTGTACCTGTACTTAGCGGTATCCGAGGTAGCGTTAAGTGGAGTCTTAGTCCTGGAAGAGGAAGGTACGCAATTTCCTTTCTATTATGTTAGTAGAACTTTAGGCGAGGCCGAAACAAGGTACCGTCACCTACAAAAATTGGCGCTCGCTTTGCTAAGCGCTTCCAAAAAGTTAAAGCCGTCTTTTCATTGCCATCCCATATGCGTCGTAACTTCTTACCCACTAAGGAACATAATGCATAAGCCCGAGCTCTCGGGCCGGTTGACCAAATGGGCTGTAGAAATTAGCGGGCACGATATCGAATATCGACCCCGAATTTTGGCAGGCTTCGTGGCCGACTTTACACCAGCCTTAATACCCGAAGTCGAAAAGGAATTGTTGCTAACCTCGGGGACTTCCTCGAGAATCTGGACCCTCTTTACGGACGATGCCTCGAACGCAAAGGGGTCCGGACTCGACATCGTGTTGAAGTTGCCTACAGGTAACGTAGTTAGGCAATCTATTAGAACTGAGAAATTAACTAACAATAAGGCCGAGTATGAGGCCATGATTGTAGGTCTCGAATTGGCTAAACTCCTGTGGGCCTAAATAGTCGAAGCTAAGTGCGACTCCCTCCTTGTGGTAAATCAGGTCAAGGGGACGTTCAAAGTAAAAGAGGAACAAATGCGAAGGTATTTAGACAAATTACAGATAACGCTACATCGCTTCAAGGAATGGACCCTATAACACATACCCCGAGATTAAAATAGCAAAGCCGATGCTCTGGCAAACTTGGGGTCGTTGGTTGATGACGATGAATTCAGCTCAGGAACGGTCGTACAACTCATGAAATCGGTAGTGGAAAAAGTCCATGCCGAAAAAAACTCAACAAGTTTAACTTGGGATTGGAGAAACAAGTATATAGACTACTTGAAGACTGGGAAGTTCCCCTCGGTTCCTAAAGAATCGAGAGCTCTACGCATGAAGGAGGGGTTCAGCTTGTCCGAAGGTACCATGTTCAGAAGAATGTTCGACGGCTCGCTCGCCATATGCTTAGGGCCGGGAGACATCGAATATGTTTTGAGGGACGTTCACGAAGTCACCTGCGAAAACCATTCGGGGCAGAATCTTTGGTCCGTAAGATAATCAGAGCTAGCTATTACTGGATCGACATGGAGAAAGATGCAAGGGACTTTGTATGAAGATGCGACGGTAGTCAGAGGCATGCACCGATGATCCATCATCTCGGAGAGCTACTACATTCGGTCTTGTCACCTTGGCTGTTCATGAAGTGGGGAATGGACATTGTCGGTCCCCTACCATGGGCACCCGGTAAGGCTCAATTAATACTATTTATGACCGATTATTTTTCTAAGTAGGTCGAAGCTCAAGCATTCGAGAAGGTCCGGGAAAAAGAAGTCATCGACTTCATTTGGGACCACATAATATGCCGATTCGGAATACCGGCCGAGATAGTGTATGATAACGGGAAGTAGTTCATCGGCAGCAAGGTAAACAAATATTTTGAAGACCATAAGATAAAAAAGATCTTGTCAACACCCTATCACTCTAGTGGGAACTGACAGGCAGAATCAACAAACAAGACCATACTTCAACACCTAAAGAAAAGATTAACTAATGCCAAAGGGAAATAGAAGTAAATTCCGCCCGAAGTCTTGTGGGTATACCGTACAACCTCCAAATCTAGTACAGGTGCCACTCTATTTTCATTTGTCTATGGCGCCGAAGTACTAATACCGGTCGAAGTTGGAGAACCGAGCCTCAGGTTCCGATATGCGACCGAGGAATCAAATGTTGAGGCCATGAGCACGAGCCTGGAACTATTGGATGAAAGGCGCAAGGCCGCCCTAGTCCTGTTAGCCGCCCAAAAGCAGTCGATAAAAAGGTATTACAACCGAAGAGCCAATATCCGACACTTCAATATTGAGGACTTGGTGCTAAGAAAAGTAACACAATACACCCGGAACCCGAACGAGGAAAGTTGGGGCCAAATTGGGAAGGACCGTATCGAGTCATCAGGATCACCGGTAAAGGTTCATACAAACTCGAAGCGGGAAACGGTGCACAGCTACCGAAGAACTGGAACGTGACACACTTAAAGCAGTACTACTGCTAAGGTATAACCTCTTTCACCTTTTTATAGTATTGTGAATCAGACTAACACTCGCAGGAAAGAACCAAAGGAGAATGTGACTATTAGGTCTGAAAGCACGCGTTGCACTCTTTTTACCTTGAACCGGTTTTGTCTCAAATGGATTTTCCGACAAGGTTTTTAACGAGGCAATAGTAAATCATGCTAACCGAGCCGAAACCGAAGGCATGTTCCTTGTTAGGTCTTTAACCGAGTTCAGACTCACTATCATTATTGGTTTGGCTATTTGCTACATCTTTTATTTGCTTTATCTAATGTCATTAATCACTTGTATTGAATTAATCCACATATCCTTAAAATCGCATATAAATTCAATTGTTATCCGTTTTCAAGGGTAAACAGAGCACTAACTCAATAAATATTTTTTGCTATATATTTACTCTCTATTTAGATTTTTTTTCTTTTGAATTCAGCCATTTAAAATGCTCTCCAGTACTTGTTATTATAAAAATTCGTCTCTTACCATTCTATATAGGCTTATACACATGGATTGTGTTTCAAATAAATATAAAAACTGTTCCGATCACGTTTTTACTGTATCATATGCACTTATTTTTATTTTATAAGGTACAAAATATAGTGAAGTGTATCTTACCTAATACTTCTTTAAAGACAATATTTATTTTATCTATTTTGATTGCTCTGTCATGATTCGGACTCTTCATTGACATTAATATCCCTCTTGAAAGTGCAACAAATAACTGATCATATGAGAAAACATGTTGTAGTAGATACGATCCAATTAGAAATTATTTGACCTAAGTGTTTATTTATCATCATCGCAAAACATAAACATACGCTAAATAATTTTCGAACGGATTTGAAAGAATATCCTTCACTTTGTTTGGATGGAGAGGGGGGAAGGCATTTGAATTCTTAGGATAAAAGTATACTTGGTAGCAGATTGACCCTTATAATTTTTAGGCCAAATATATCGGCAGCCCCTTAAAGTTATCCCCACTTTTCACTTATACACACTATCTTAAGTCTGTTCCATTTGAACACTCCAACTACATCTCATATGTGCCATTTAGATACAAAAATCTGACATGGCAAGTCAATTGTTTCTCACATTTTTTAGGCGCGTCAAATGGTCCCAAAACAATTTTCTCATCTTTCTTTCCGGAAAATGAATAGTTTTCGCCGGAAATACTTTCCAGCAAATGTTTCTTTTAATTTTTCTTCATTCTATCTCCATCGATATAATCACCTCCTCCATTCACCCCCTTCTCCTATCCTCCTGACCTATTGTAGTCTGACGAATGTGGCGGAGAATTTTCCGGCGAGCTGAGAGGAGAAAAAATGAATGATGGAAAAAGAAATCTGCAACTTATAAAGGTTAGTCATGGTTACAAACTTTTTTGGCCTTTAGAAGAAATTTTCAAGATCTGCAACTGACTAAGGTTACAACAATCAAAAAGTTTGTTTTGGCCGAAAAAGTTCCTTTCGGATCTGAAAATTTGAAATGTCGTTCTAGATTTGAAAGTTTTTTCTCAGATCTAAAAATATTTTTTGCTTTCTCACATCAGATGGGGAAAAAAATGAAGGAGGTGGAGAGTTTTGCAAAGACAAAGTTGGGGGGGGGGGGAGGCGTCGGGAAGATGACGGAAGGAGGGGATTATCGGAGAAGATGACGAAGGGGTGGGGGCTGGTTCTCTTTTTATCTTATTTTAATTTTATAAAGTTAAATCCATGTGTCCTTGTCTTATTCGTCCCTTTGGCATGTGAATTACACGCATCTTTTGTGTTTGACTGCCTATTAATTTTGTGTCTAAATGGCACATATGAGATGTAGTTGGAGTGTTTAAATGGAACAGACTTAAGTTAGAGTGTGTAAGTCAAAAGTGGGAACAAGTTTAAGGGGCTGCCTATGTATTTGGCCTAATTTTTACGTTATTGGCTGGTTTAGCATATTTCATTTTTTAAAAATTTCACCATCTTTTTGGCAAAGATTTTCTCATGATAAAGTAACATTTATATTGTTCACGTTAATATTTTAAGATTACAAATTGCATAAATTACATTAACTTATCCTAGTACGTCAATGATAATTTTTTATTAAAATTTATTGATTTTAACTCACCTTTCATTTGTAACTATTATCCCTATTGTCTTTGTTTCGTTCTTCTCTAATAAGTGGTTTTACCGTTACTAACATGCAAATTGCGTCTGAAAAGTATGAGATTAGAATTAGTGATACTTATCAAGTAATTATGATGTGTGAAGAAAATTCTAAAACTCATATATAGAATTACCAAATATAGTCTTGTCATTAAATGAACATCTTGCACAGGAAGTGGCTATAATTGTTTTAGTTAGTATTTTAAAATAACTATAATTAGTAAAAAAAAAAATAAAAGCATTACCAACTGTGTGGTGAGTAATGCAAATAACCTGTTAGAAGAGAACAAACAAACTTGGATACAATATTAGATTTGTAATAAAATATTAAATATTAAATAAAATTGATACAAGTGCACGTACTTATACAAATATAATGTCACATACTTAAATAATTACACATTGATATAATTTCGTAACACATATATTAAAAATTGAACTCACCACAAATACATGTTTATATATTTACATATGTACACGTACATATATAAAATTGGGACAATAATAAAGTTACTTAAATAAATTTATATGCTAGTTTAATTTTTAGTAAATTTTTAAAACAAAGTATATTAGCAACGTGGAGAATTATTGGATTTGGCTTATTTTCTTGAATCATGAATCAATAGTGCACTACAGACACGTTATATTGTTTTACTTTACTTGCATAAACTAAGAATTGAAAAATAGTATAGCTATCATTAAACAAATTATCACAGATTGTTAAGCCATCATTCGGGGAGGGTAGTTTCAAAATTTTATAAAAGTTTCTCCATTATCTTCAAGGAGTATAAAAAGGAGAAATAAGTCCATGAAAACCTACCTTGCAAGAAATTACTGCCACTACCCGAAATTCCCACCTTCGGACCGTGATGGCGCCTAACATTTCACTTACTAAGCAAGCCAACGTTAGAATAATGTTATCCATTTTTAAAATAATTTTTAAATTTATTAATAACAAAGAACAGATGCGGAAGTAAAGTTTAAAATGTAGTGAATAATCCATAAAAATAACGGTGTCTAAATACCATCCTAGAATTGGTGTCACAAGTACACAGGCTTCTAGAATAATACAAATAAGGGTCTGAATAAAATAAACCTGTCTGAAAATAAACACACAGCTAAAGTAAAGTAGACGTGGACTTCAGAACTGCGGACGCCGTGCAGTTATACCTCAAGTCTCCTCTGAGTAGCTGAAATCCGAGCAAGTCTATGGTATCCCGCTGGGACCAACTCCGAAATCTGCACAAGAAGTGCAGAGTATAGTATGAGTACAACCGACCCCATGTACTGGTAAGTGCTGAGCCTAACCTCGACGAAATAGTGATGAGGCTAAGGCGGGTCACTTACATTAACCTGTATGCAATATTAGTAACAACAACAAATAATAAAAATAAATCAGGTAACTCATTTATAATAATTGAAGTCAACTCAGCAGTCATAATTCATTATTATTTCAACCAATTTTCGTTATAGCGTGCAAACCGCTTCCACAATATATTCATTTTCAATCCTCTCATATAATTATTTTAATAAAGTATATATTGACTTTTAAATAAGTCTATTGCGGCGTGCAATCCGACCCCCCAATATTGACTTTTAAATAAGTCTATTGCGGCGTGCAATCCGATCCCCCAATATGGACTTTCTTTTATAAGTCTGTTGCGGCGTGCAACCCGATCCCCCAATATGGACTTTTTAATAAGTCTATTGCGGCGTGCAACACGATTCCCCAATATTGTTCCTTTCAATCAATTATGTTGCGGCGTGCAACCTGCTTCTCCAATATATTCATTTACCAATTCTTATAGAAGAAATTTCCCCAATAAATGCAATAATTAATATAAAATTATAAGACAACAAGCATTCAATAATTATGATTTAATTATGAAACAAACAATGACAAATAGCAAGTTATTATGGAAATCAGGGAGAAAATAGGCAGTTTAATATTTAATATGTTAAATGTCAAATAACAATTAAGACACATAATTCAAATAGTATGTAACAATTAATGCAGGAGTTCAAGAATTAATATTTGATGAAGAATAGGAGAGAAATAATTATTATAATAATTAATTCATGATTTAAAATAATTTATAATTTTTCAAGTAATTATGCAAACAATTAATTTGAAGACGTATAGACACGCGTCACCTCGTCTATACGTCGTTCACATGCATTTCACATAACAAATAGTTTAAGGGCTCTATTCCCTCAAGTCAAAGTTAACCACGATACTTACCTCGCTTTGCAAATTTCAATAAATTATTCGACCACAGCTTTTCCTTTCGAAAATGTCTCCAAAAGCGTCAAATCTATTCACAAACAATTCGATATACTCAATACGGATCATAGGAATTAATTCCATATGAATTTACTAATTTTTCGGATAAAAATCTAAAATTCATTAAAATATTCGACAGTGGGACCCACATTTCAAATCTCAAAAAAACTTACGAAATCCGAACACCCATTTCGGGACGAGTCCAACCATATAAAAATTATCCAATTCCAATGTCAAATGGACCTTCAAATCCTAAATTTTCGTTTTTGGAAGATTTTATAAAAATCTAATTTTTCTTCCATAAATTCACGGATTCATAATGTAAATGAGTATGAAATCATGAAATATAATCAATATAGGATAATCAAAATCGCCCAAGAATCGCATTACCCGAGCTCAAAAATTAGAAATGGTTGAAAATGGGTCGAAACCCCATTTCCAGAACTTAAGTTTTGTTTTTCAGATTTTTTATTCATCGCGATCGCGAAAATTCATTCGTGATCGCGTAGAACAACTTTGCTCAGATTCATTTTACTCTTCGCGATCGCAGGAATGGCTTCGCGATCACGAAGCACATTTTTGCACAGGCTATCACTTTGCTCTACGCGACCGCGATATCACACACGCGAACGCGAAGCATAACCCCGTAGACCTACGCGATCGCGGACCGTTTCATGTGAACGCGAAGAACAAATTTGAGTACCCCAGCTTCTGCCTCATTTCCTCTTCGCGAATGCGAAGCTTTGCACTTCGACCCTTCGCGAACGCGTGCCCTCGGTCGTGAACGTGAAGCACAACTATGCCAGTCCAACTTTCCTCTTCGCGATCGCAGGAATGGCTTCGCGATCGCGAAGCACAAAACACCAGATGACAACAGAAGCTAAAACCCAGATTTTCTAAGTTCAAAATCATCCTGTAGCCTATCTGAAACTCACCCGATCTCTCGGAGCTCCAAACCAAATATGCACTCAAGTTCTAAAATATCATATGAACTTGCTCGCGCGATCAAATCGCCAAAATAAGACCTAGAACTACGAATCGGACACCAAATCAAAGGAAATTTTCAAGAAAACTTTAAAACTTATATTTTTACAACCGGACGTCTGAATCACGTCAAATCAACTCCGATTCACATCAAATTCGGCAGACAAGTCATAAATATTATAGTGGACCTATACTGGGCTCCGAAACCAAAATACTGACCCGATGTCAATAAATCCAGTATCAGTAACTTCTTAAAAATCATTAAGCTTTAATCTTTTAATTTTTCATTAAAATTCCATATCTCGGGCTAGGTACCTCAGAATTCGATTCCGGGCATACGCCCAAGTCTCAAATCACGATACGGACCTAACGAAATTGTTAAAATACTAATCCAAGTCTGTTTGCTCAAAATGTTGACCAAAGTTAACTCAGTTGAGTTTTAAAGCTCTATTTTACCTTTTAATCCATTTTTCACATAAAAACTTTCTGAAAAATTTTACGGACTGGGCACGCAAGTCGAGGAGTGATAAATAGTGCTTTTTGAGGTCTTAGAGCACATAATTAATTATTAAATTTAAAGATGACATTTTGGGTCATCACATTCTCCACCTCTAAAACGAACATTCGTCCTCGAACGGAGTTATAAAAAGTATCTGAGCTGGAGAAAAGGTATGGATATTTACTTCGCATGTACGAATCGGACTCCCAGGTAGATGCCTCTACCGGCTGACCTCTCCATTGCACCCGAACTGAAGGATAACTCTCAGACCTCAACTGTCGGATCTGCCGGGCTAGAATAGCCACCGCCTCCTCCTCGTAAGTCAAATCTTTATCCAAGTGGACTGAGCTGAAATTTAACACATAGGACGGATCACCATGATATTTTCGGAGCATAGACACATGGAACACAGGATGAACCGCTGATAAACTAGGTTGTAATGCAAGCCTGTAGGCTACTTCACCCACCCTTTCAAGAATTTCAAAGGGTCCAATATACCTAGGGCTCAACTTGCCCTTCTTTCCGAACCTCATTAAACCTTTCATAGGTGAAACCCGGAGTAATATTCTTTCTCCAATCATGAATGCCACTTCACGAACTTTACGGTCGGCATAACTCTTTTACCCAGACTGAGCTGTACGAAGTCGATCCTGAATAACTTTGACCTTATCCAAAGCATCCTGTACTAAATCGGTACCCAACAATCGAGCCTCTCCCGGTTCAAACCAACCAACTGGCGATCGGCATCGCCTTCCGTATAATGCCTCATATGGAGCCATTTGAATGCTCGACTGGTAGCTATTATTATAAGCAAACTCCGCAAGTGGCAAGAATTGATCCCAAGAACCTCCACAGTCTATAACACAAGCGCGAAGCATATCTTCCAATATCTGAATGGTGCGCTCTGACTGTCCGTCTGTCTATGGATGAAATGCTGTACTCAACTCAACCCGCGTGCCTAATTCACGTTGTACAGTCCTCCGGAAGTGTGAGATAAATTGCGTACCTCGATCTGAAATAATAGACACGGGCATACCGTGTAGGCGGAAAATCTGACAAATGTAAATTTTAGCTAACCGCTTTGAAGAATAGGTGACTGCCACTGGAATGAAATGTGCTGACTTGGTTAACCTGTCCACAATGATCGAAACTTCGTCAAATTTTCTCTGAGTCCCTGGGAGCCCAACAACAAAATCCATAGTGATACGCTCCCATTTCCACTCAGGAATTTCTAACTTCTGAAGCAAACCACCAGGTCTCTGATGCTCGTATTTAACTTGCTGACAATTCAAACACTGAGCTACATATGCAACTATATCCTTTTTCATTCTCCTCCACCAATAATGTTGCCGCAAATTTTGATACATTTTAGCGGCACCTGGATGAATAGAATACACGTAACTGTGGGCCTCTTCCAGAATTAATTCACGAAGCCCATCCACATTAGGCACACAAATACGACCCTGCATTCGCAGAACTCCATCTTCCCCCATAATAACATTTTTGGCATCACCGTGTTTCACTGTGTCCTTAAGGACAAGTAAATGAGGATCATCTTACTGCCTCTCTCTGATGCGCTCATATAAAGAAGACCGAGCGACTGTGCAAGCTAGAACCCGACTGAGTTCTAAAACATCTAACCTCACGAACTGATTAGCCAAAGTCTGAACATCTGCAGCTAATGGCCTTTCACCAACCGGAATATACGCAAGGCTGCCCATACTCACAGCCTTTCTACATAAAGCATCAGCCACCACATTGGCTTTTCCGGGGTGATAAAAAATAGTGATATTATAGTCTTTCAACAACTCCAACCATCTTCTCTGCCTCAAATTAAGATCTTTTTGTTTGAACAGATACTGAAGGCTACGATGATCAGTAAACACCTCACACGAGACATCGTAGAGGTAATGCCTCCAAATCTTCAGCGCACGAACAATGGTTGCCAGTTCTAAGTCATGAACAGGATAATTCTTCTCGTGAACTTTCGACTGCCGCAACGCATATGCAATCACCTTGCCATCTTGCATTAATACTGCACCAAGCCCAAAGTGAGATGCGTCACAATATACCGTATACGATCCTGAACCTGTGGGTAATACCAACACTAGCACCGTAGTCAAAGAAGTCTTGAGCTTCTGAAAGCTCAACTCACACTCATCTGACCATCTGAATGGGACACCTTTTTGGGTTAGTCTGGTCAATGAGCTTGCTATAGATGAAAATCCTTGCACGAACCGATGATACTAACCTGCCAAACCTAGGAAACTCCGGATCTCTGTAACTGAAGTAGGTCTAGGACAATTCTGAACAGCCTCAATCTTCTTAGGATCCACTTTTATGCCTTCTGCTGAAACCACATGCCCCAAAAAGGCAACTGAGTCTAACCAAAACTCACATTTTGAAAATTTGGCATATAACTGATTATTCTTCAAAGTATGAAGCACACTCCGAAGATGCTGCTCATGCTCCTCTCGACTGCTGGAGTAAATCAAGATATCATCAATGAATACAACCACAAAAGAATCCAAATAGGGCTTGAACACCCGATTCATCAAATCCATAAATGTTGCTGGGGCATTTGTCAACCCAAATGACATCACTAGGAATTCGTAATGCCCATACCGAGTCCGAAAAGATGTCTTAGGGACATCAGATGCCCTAATCTTCAACTGATGGTAACCAGACCTCAAATCAATCTTCGAAAATACCTTGGCACCCTGAAGCTGATCAAATATGTCATCAAACCTTGACAGCGGATATTTGTTTTTGATAGTGGCCTTATTCAACTTCCGATAATCTATTCACATCCGCATATAACCATCTTTCTTCTTTACAAATAATATTGGTGCACTGCAGGACGAGATACTGGGTCTAATGAATCCCTGATCAAGCAAGTCTTGTAATTGCTCCTTCAATTCCTTCAACTCCGGCAGGGCCATACGGTATGGTGGAATAGAAATGGGCTGAGTGCCCGGAGCCAAACCAATATAGAAGTCAATATCCCTGCCGGGTGGCATCCCCGGCAAATCTGCAGGAAATACTTCTGGAAATTCACGAACAACTGGTACTGAGTCCATAGAAGAAACATCCGCTCTGGGATCGCGAATATAAACCAAATAGGCTAGACACCCTTTCTCTACCATATGCCGAGCTTTCATGTAAGAAATAACCCTGCTGGCAGAATGACCAGGAGTTCCTTTACACTATAACTGAGGTAACCCCGGCATGGCTGGGGTCACTGTCTTGGCATGACAACCCAATATAGCATGATAAGGGGACAAGCAATCCATACCCAAGATGACATCAAAATCTACCATATCAAGAAGTAGAAGATCCACTCTAGTCTCAAGATTACCAATAGTAATCACAAACGAATGATAGACATGATCTACTATAACAGAGCCTCCCATCGGTGTAGATACACATACAGAAGCACTCAGAGAATCATAAGGCACAACCAAATATGAAGAAAAATAGTAGGACACATAGGAAT
The DNA here is from genome assembly GCF_000390325.3 of Nicotiana tomentosiformis. Lineage (NCBI taxonomy): Eukaryota > Viridiplantae > Streptophyta > Magnoliopsida > Solanales > Solanaceae > Nicotiana > Nicotiana tomentosiformis. Next base: position 56,320,819 of record NC_090819.1, read on the forward strand.
AAGTAGATTCTAGATCAAATAGAACTGAAGCATCTCTATGGCAAACTGGAACAATACCTGTGATCATAACATCAGATGACTCGGCCTCAAGCCTAGCTGGAAAAGCATAAAATCGGGGCTGAGCCCCACCACTCTGAACTGCGTTTCTGGGTCGGTCTCTAACTGGCTGGCCTCTACCTCTAACGGCCTGACCTCCATCTCTAATGGCCTGACCTCCACCTCTAGCTGCCTGACCCCTACCTCTAGCTGGCTGAGCAGGCGGTGAAGCAACCGGTGCCGGTATGATGGCACAAGAATCCTGCTGAGATCTGTTACTCGCCAACCTAGGGCAATACCTCCTGATGAGACCAATGTTCCCACACTCATAACACCTATCCTGATGTCGTGGCTGTTGAAGCTGAAGCTGACCCAAATGGATCGGATAACCACTGTAGTAACTCTGGAGTGGTGGTGCACTGATAGGAGCTGAATGTGTACTGAATGCTGGCTGCCCATAGTAAGGCATAATAGGACCGTGACTCCCTGAAGCACCGTGAGATGCATGAAGTGCTAAATGAAACGGTCTGGGAGGATAACCCCTACCAAAATTACCCCTGCCTCCAGACGAGGCACCACTGAAACCACCACAGATGAGGCACCTCTTATCAGACCTCTGCCCCATTTCCTGTGCAAGAACTATCTCGATCCTCCTCGCGACATTAGCAGCCGCCTAAAAATAAATCTCACTTCCGGTCTCCTTGGCTATCTGAAGCCTGATAGGGTGAGTGAATCCCTCAATAAACCTCCTCACTTTCTCTCCCTCAGTAGGTAGTAAAAGGAGAGCATGACGGGCCAAATCCACAAAACGGGACTCATACTGAGTAACAGTCATACTGCCCTACTGTAGACGCTCAAATTGCTTGCGAAATTCCTCTCTCAGTGTGATAGGAAGGAACTTCTCCAGGAATAGCTGAGAGAACTGCTCCCAGGTATGTGCAGGCGATCCAACTAGTATGGCCAATGTATAATCTATCCATCACCTCTTGGTAGAACCCGTCATCTGAAATACAGCAAAATCAACCCCATTGGCCTCAACTATACCCATGTTCCGCAGCACCACATGGAAGCATTCAAGATAATCATGTGGGTCCTCAGAAGGTGTACCACTGAAGTGAACTGGGAAGAGCTTGGTAAACTTATCTAGTCTCAATTAGGCCTCAAAAGACATGGCGGGCCTATCACCGGTCTGTGCCGCAATAACTGGCTGAACTATCCCAACTGGCAGGGCTGCTGGAGCCTGATTTTAGGGAGCCATCTGCTCCGGAGCGGGAGTAGTGGAAGTTTGTCCTCCTACCCCAGCCTGTGAAATGGCTGGTGACATTGGAAATGTACCATTCTGGGCCACGCCCTCCATAAGACTTACCAAACGGACTAGAGCGTCCTGTAGCACTGGAGTAGCTATGAATCCTTCCAGGACCTGAACTAGTCCAACTGGTACATTCTGAACTGGAACCTCCTCCTGAAAGTCCATCTGAGGTTCTACAATAAGTGCAGCTACTCGAGCTCTGGATTGAGCTCTACCTCGGCCTCTGCCTCGGCCTCTAGCACGACCTCTGCCTCGACCTCTACCCCTGGCCATAGTTGCCACCGGGGGCTCTGGTCCTTGTCCATCGGTAGATGTATTACGTGTTCTCACCATCTGCAAGAGAATAAGAGTAGAATGGTTCAATCATCGATGATAGAATATATTCGCACGACAGAATAAGAAAGAAGTGATGTTGTTCCTAAACTTCATAGCCTCTGAGAGATAAGTACAAATGTCTCTGTACCGATCCTTAGACTCTACTAAGCTTGCTCGTGACTCGTGAGACCTATGTAACCTAGTGCTCTGATACCAACTGTCATGACTCGAAATTCCCACCTTCGGACCGTAATGGTGCCTAACATTTGACTTACTAGGCAAGCCAACATTAGAATAATGTTATCAATTTTTAAAACAATTTATAAATTTATTAATAACAAAGAACAAATACGGAAGTAAAGTCTGAAATGTAGTGAATAATCCATAAAAATAACAGTGTCTAAATACCATCCCAGAATTGGTGTCATAAGGGCACGAGCTTCTAGAATAATACAAATAAGGCTCTAAATAAAATAAAGCTGTCAGGAAATAAATACACAGCTAAAGTAAAGTAGACGGGGACTTCAGAACTGCAGACGCCGTACAGTTATACCTCAAGTCTCCTCTGAGTAGCTGAAATCCGAGCAAGTCTATGGTACGCCGTTGGGACCAACTCCGAAATCTGCACAAGAAGTGCAGAGTGTAGTATCAGTTCAACCGACCCCATGTACTGATAAGTGCTGAGCCTAACCTCGACGAAGTAGTGACGAGGCTAAGGCGGGTCACTTGCATTAACCTGTACGCAATATTAGTAACAACAACAAATAATAGAAATAAATCAGTTAATTCATTTAATAATTGAAGCCAACTCAGCAGTCATAATCAATTATTATTTCAACAAATTTCCGTTATAGCGTGCAAACCGCTTCCACAATATATTCATCTTCAATCCTCTCATATAATTATTTTAATCAAGTATATATTGACTTTTAAATAAGTCTATTACGGTGTGCAATCCGATCCCCCCAATATGGACTTTTGTTTATATGTCTGTTGCGGCGTGCAAATTGATCTCCCAATATGGACTTTTTTTTATAAGTCTGTTGCGGCGTGCAACCCGATCCCCCAATATGGAGTTTTTAATAAGTCTGTTGCGGCGTGCAATCCGATCCCCCAATATTGTTCCTTTCAATCAATTATGTTGCGGCGTGCAACTCGCTCCTCCAATATATTCATTTACCAATTCTTATAGAAGAAATTTTCCCAATAAATGCAACAATTAATATAAAATTATAAGACAACAAGCATACAATAATTATGATTTAATTATGAAATAAATAATGACAAATAGCAATTTATTATGGAAATCAGGGAGAAAATAGGCAGTTTAATATTTAATATGCTAAATGTCAAATAACAATTAAGACACATAATTCATATAGCATGTAACAATTAATGCAGGAATTCAAGAATTAATATTTGACGAAGAATAGGAGAGAAATAATTATTATAATAATTACTTCATGATTTAAAATGATTTATGATTTTCAAGTAATTATGGAAATAATTAATTTGACGACGTATAGACACTCGTCACCTCGCCTATATGTCGTTCACATGCATTTCACATAACAAATAGTTTAAGGGTTCTATTCCCTCAAGTCAAGGTTAACCACGATACTTACCTCGCGTTGTAAATTCCAATAAATTATTCGACCACAGTTTTTCCTTTCGAATCTGTCTCCAAAAACGTCAAATCTATTCACAAACAATTTGATATACTAAATACGGATCATAGGAATTAATTTCATATGAATTTATTAATTTTTCGGATAAAAATCTGAAATTCATTAAAATATTTGACAGTGGAACTCATATTTTAAATCTCGAAAAAACTTATGAAATCTGAACACCCATTCCGAGACGAGTCCAACCATACAAAAATTATCCAATTCCGATGTCAAATGGACCTTCAAATCTTAAATTTTCGTTTTTGAAAGATTTTATAAAATTCTGATTTTCTTCCATAAATTCACGGATTCATGATGTAAATGAGTATGGAATCATGAAATATAATCAATATAGGATAAGTAACACTTATCCCAATGTTTTCCCGTGAAAATCGCCTTACCCGAGCTCAAAAATTAAAAATGGTTGAAAATGGGTCGAAACTCCATTTCTAGAACTTAAGTTCTGTTTTTCAGATTTTTTATTCATCAAGATTGCAAAAATTCGTTCGCGATCGCGTAGAACAACTTTTGCCCAGATTCATTTTACTCTTCGCGATCGCGGGAATGGCTTCGTGATCGCAAAGCACATTTTTGCACAGGCTGCCACTTTGCTCTACGCGACAGCGACATCACACACGCGAACGCAAAGCATAACCCCGTAGACCTACGCGATCGCGGACCATTTCATGTGAACGCAAAGAACAAATTTGAGTACCCCAGCTTCTGCCTTATTTCCTCTTCACGAACGCGAGGACTCGATTGCGAACGCGAAGCTTTGCACTTCGACCCTTCGTGAACGCGTGCCCTCGGTCGCGAACGCGAAGCACAATTGTGCCACTCCAACTTTCCTCTTCGCGATCATAGGAATGGCTTCACGATCGCGAAGCACAAAACACCAGATGACGGCAGAAGCTAAAAACCAGATTTTTTAATTTCAAAATCATCCCGTAGCCTATCCGAAACTCACCCGAGGTCTCGGGGCTCCAAACCAAATATGCACACAAGTCCTAAAACATCATATGAACTTGCTCGTGCGATCAAATCGCCAAAATAACACCTAGAACTACGAATCGGATACCAAATCAAAGAAGATTTTCAAGAAAACTTTAAAACTTATATTTTTACAACCGGACGTCCGAATCACGTCAAATCAACTCCGATTCTCATCAAATTCGGCAGACAAGTCATAAATATTATAGTGGACCTATATCGGGTTCCAGAACCAAACTACGGACCCTGTGTCAATAAATCCAACATCAGTAACTTCTTAAAATTCATTAAGCTTTCATCTTTTAATTTTTCATCAAAATTCCATATCTCGGGTTAGGGACCTTAGAATTCGATTCCGGGCATACGTCCAAGTCTCAAATCACGATACGGACCTACCGGAATTGTCAAAATATTGATCCGAGTCCGTTTACTCAAAATGTTGACGAAAGTCAACTCAGTTGAGTTTTAAAGCTCTATTTTACCTTTTAATCCATTTTTTACATAAAAACTTTCCGAAAAATTGTACGGACTGCGCACGCAAGTCGAAGAGTGATAAATAGTGCCTTTTGAGATCTTAGAATATAGAATTAATTATCAAATTTAAAGATGACATTTTGGGTCATCACAGTTGCCGTCTCAAAAGAGGTGTGAACCAAAATCATGAACTTTTTTATTCTAAATTTCAGTAGCCTCTCGATTTAGGCTTTCTATTATTTTTTTATTTTGTATTTTAATTGATATGCCAGCCCAAAAATGAAACGTTTGCCTTTAGACTTCAAGGTTATGAAGAGTCGCTAGCTTCATTAATATGAAGGATCATGTCTTTTCAAATAAATTTGGTGTCTTATTTAAAATTTGATGTTTTATTTAAATTATGAGTATAAGTTGGGTATTTAGGTTATTTAAAAGGGTATTTAAGCAATTCAACTTTTTAGTTAAGAGCTTCCCACTTTTATAATAATATAGATAAGCAATATTTTCAAAAAAAAAAAGATTCATTAAATTAGTCAATAAAAAGAGTTTAAAAGGGAAAATTCGTCAAATCATAATTATTTTGTGTTAAAGATAAGGTAAAAGGATTGTATAAAAAAATTAAAATAAGGGAAGTAAGCGTAATATTGTAAACCACAAGCGAGGCCATTGTGATAAAGCGAAATATGCGAGAAAATCTCTGAAATTATCCCTAAAAATAATGAAGGAAAATTACCAGCATGCTTAATAATGTCTAGCCTTTTACATGAATTCAAGGGTTTAATGCGCAAAGATTACATGTGCTTTAATTTAAAATTAATAACAATTTAGAACGGTTCCATTTTTTTTCTCTTGGTTTCTTACTTGACACGTTAATGGCAAATCTGTTATGCCTCCTAATCCATTGACAGAAGTCACAGAACCAAGAGTCAAACACTCTACCATAGTATTAGGATAATGAAAACAAAAGAAAAAAACTTAGTATTAGCAACTCTTGTTGACTACAAGCCAAAATAAGTTCAGTAGAAAAATCCAGTAATATTCTTCTCATCCATTAATCAAATAAACTTTAACAACTTGTGATGCACACAGTGCAGTCGAATGTGAACAGCTCTAGGAAATGAAGAATTTCGAAGAACATTTAGGCTAGATCAGGGTATCCACCGAGATGTTAGCTAAGAAAAGCAGAATTTAGAGAAGAAGAAGAATGTTATTTTCACGAATGAATTCCAAATGTGTACAATGAGATCTATATATGTAGCTAGATTTGATGCCCTCCCTTTCCCTCCATGAAACTAACTTTCTAACAACTTCCTAACTGTAACTAACTCTTTAACTAACTTCCAGAATCTTCCAACTAATTGTTTGCCACATTAGCTAAGTATTACAAAATGAAGTTAATTACATTTATTACTACTAAACATTGCAACAATACCCCCTACAGAAGCACAGTCTTGTCCTCAAGACTGGAATCAACGAAATCGATGCTGCAGCTCAGAACATATTCCCAAGTAGCTTGAGAGGCATCAATGCATGTCCATTTGACCAGCACTTGCACCGCAACTTTATTGCCTATCTTCACCATCCTCCTTGTTAACACTTCCTCAAGTATTGGACAGTAAGGACTAGAGAGATAAAATACAGGAGGATGACTGATGTTGGAAGGGACTTCATGGCATTTCTTCAGTTGAGAGACATGGAAAGTGGTGTGAATCAGAACATCAACAAGGAGGAGAAGCTTGTAAGCAACAACTCCAATCTTAGCATCAATAGGATAAGGGCCATAGTATTTGGCAGCAAGCTTGTTAAATGGTCTAGTGGCAACTGACACCTGCCTATAGGGTTGTAACTTAAGATAAACCTACTCTCCCACTTCAAAGTTCATGTCAGATCTATGTTTGTCAGCTAAATCTTTCATTCCCTGTTGTGCTCTCAATAGATGGAACTTCAAAAGAAGGATGATAGCCTCCTTAAAAGTCGAGGACCTATCAACCATTTTTGAAACAGCTTCACCATCTAGATAGGGAAGATGAAGAGGTGGTTTCTGGACATATAAAACCTCATAGGGACTATATTTGATGGCAGTATGATAGTTAGTATTATACCACCATTCAGCTAATGGTAGATACTTAGGCCAATCCTGAGGACTGTCAGAGCAGAAACATCTCAAATAGGTCTCTAGAGTTCTGTTCAAAACTTCAGTTTGACCATCAGTTTGAGGATGATATGTTGTTGATCTCTGCAGTTGAACACCTTGCATAGCAAACAATTCTTGCCAAAAATTGCTAAAGAAGATTGGATCTCTATCACTGGTTATGGTAGCAGGTCACCCATGTAGTTTAAAGACATTGTCCAAGAAGGACTGGGCCACTGTCTGGGCAGTATATGGATGTTGTAGGCTCATAAAATGACCGTACTTGCTAAGTCTACCAACAATAATCAAAATGACATCCTTGCCATGGGACCTAGGCAACCCTTCAATGAAGTCTAAACAGATGTCAGTCCATACCCCATCAGGAACATGTAGTGGTTGTAGTAGGCCAGGAGAGGCATCAGCATCATACTTATGTCTTTGGCACACATCACATTTGTTGATGAATTCTCTAACATTTGTAGCCATTGATTTCTAATAGAATAGGGACTGCAACCTCTTTAGAGTAGAATCCATGCTAGAATGCCCAGCTTGTGTGGTTGAATTCCACAAGATAATAATAAATGTTATGAGCTGTGGATCAGCACCAACCACCAGCCTACTCTTCCATCTTAGCTGGTTATTACACCAAGTAAATGACTTAAAAGGCTGAGTTTGCAATTTGGCAATCAATTCTTACAAGTAAGTATCAGAAGTCCAAGCGGCATTGATTTGATCATACAGGGAATCATGTGGAGACAGTAAAGAAATAGCTAATAGTTCAGAGCCAGGCTTCCTAGACTGGGCATCAACAGCTTTATTTTAAGCCCCTTTTTCATACAGAGAAATCAAAGACTATAAGCTTGAAAATGCCAGCTATTTGGAAATCAGTATGAATTTGTTGTTCGAGCAAATGCTTTAATGCTTTTTGATCTGTCCTGACAATGAATGGTTTCCCCAATAGTTAGTGTGACCATTTAGTAACAACAAATATGAGAGCTAATAGCTCCCTATCATAGACAGACATGGCTTGATGTCTGGGTGCTAGACATCTACTGATATAAGCAATTGAATGCCCCTGTTGCATCATCACAACACTTATGCCCCTACCACTTGCATCAGTATCAACCAAGAATGGTTTTGAAAAGTCTGGCATTGCCAGTATAGGAGCAGAAATCAAGGCTTGCTTCAACTTCTGAAATGCTACAGTAGCTTCAGTAGACCAAACATAGCCATCCTTCTTAAGTAAATCATGTAATGGTCTACATATAATTCCATAACCTTGTATGAACCTCCTGTAATAGTCAGCAAGGCCTAAGAACCCTCTTAGTTATTTGATATTATCAGGAATGGGCCACTGCTCAATTGTTGTAAACTTCTTAGGACCTGTAGGAAATACTTCTTGTCTAATAAAGTGTCCTAAATACTTTACTTTAGGGACACCAAATGCACACTTAGACATCTTGGCATTCAGTTGGTATTTCAGCATTAGTTCAAAAATAGCTTCTACATGCTTAACATGATCAGCCATACATTTGTTGTATATTAGTATATCATCAAAAAAGACTAGCATTATCTTCCTTAGTAAGGATATGAACACTGAATTCATAAGGATTTGGAAGAAAGATAGAGCATTGGTTATCCCAAATGGCATAACCAAAAACTCATAATGGCCTTCATGAGTTTTAAAGGCTGTCTTGTGAGTGTCACCCTGAGCCATCCTCAACTGATGATAGCCTTCCCTGAGATCAATTTTAGAGAATACCACTGCACCACCCAGTTCATCCAGCATGTCATCTATAATAGATATAGAAAATTTATCCTTGATGGTCAGTTGATTCAACTCTCTATAATCAATACACAGTCTCCAGCTTCCATCTTTTTTTCCTATTAGCACAACAGGTGAAGCATAGGGGCTTGCACTATGCCGTATAACCCCCTGGTCTAACATCTCCTTTACTAACTTTTCTATGATGTCTTTTTTAACTCTAGGATATCTGTAAGGTCTTTTGTTGACTAGATTTGCTCCTTCAACTAATGAAATTCTATGATCAAAATCACCTCTATGAGGTGGCAAGGTACTAGGAACAACAAATATGCTAGCATATTGATCAATTAAGCCAGCTAACTCAGAATCAATAGAATCAGCTTATATAGCTTGAATATTATAGCAAGAATTTCATTTATCTTCACTGGTAGCTACAACTAGCATAAAGAACTGAGTATTGGCCCCCTCAATCATATTAATAGTTTTAGCCTTAGTTGACTTCAATTGATTAGTTGCTCCCCTTAGAACATACTTCTTACCCTGGTACATGAACTCAATAGTCATATTCCTGAAGTCAAACAATACCCTACCTAAAGTATTCAACTATTGAACACCCAAGACAATATTCACATTACCCAAAGGTAACAATAAGAAGTCAGAACTGAATGTGGTACCTTGCAGAAGCCATTGGAGATTCCTGCAAACTGAAGCTGTTTGTACCCTCCTCCCATCAGCCACACTGACAGATTGAGCCATGATACTGCTGGATTTGCATCCTAGATTTTTGGCCATATCTTGGTCAATGAAATTGTGTGTGCTTCTTGTATCGATAAGGACCTGTAAAGGCCTTTTTTCATGGTAACCAGTTACCCTTATCGTCGGGTAACCTGTTACACCAGTGAAAGCCTGCAATGATATTGTCATGAGTTCATCAAACTCTTCCACAACTTCCTGCAATGAATCACCCATGGTTTCATCTACAATTGTATCACCATCCACAACTTCCACCATATAAATCTCTCTGTTGGAATTGCAGTTTTGCCGTGCAACATATTTTTTATCACAAAAGAAACAAAGGCCCTTAGCCCTTTTTCATCTATTTCTGCATAAATCAACCTTCTTCGTGGGATCCAATTAGGCCTAAACTGCTGTGAATCATTGGGTTTTCTGAATGTAGGTTGGACAGTGTTTGGTTTCTGGTAATTATGAGGTTTATAATGGTTTGGAGCTTGTAACATGCCATTTTAAGTTGGTCTATATACATGTTTCAATCTCCAGGTTTTGGCTTGAGCTTCAAACACCTCTTCTTGTAACCTTGCAATCTTTTAGGCTTGCATTAAGGTCCTTGGGGCTTGCTCTTTTACTGCCTTATTGAGTTGAGGTTTCAACCCACCCAGAAAATAACTGATAGTGTTCTCATTAGAGAGATTCACACCAGTTAGCAATCTATCAAATTTAACTTGATACTCTTTTACATTGCCAGTCTGTACCATATTTTTGAGAGACTCCATATGATCTTCAAACTCTCACCCAAACCTTTCTTTCAAAGCTATTACATACTCAGTCCAAGTAGGGTCAATTACTGAGTTTCTAGCCTTGATGTAGGCTCTATGCAAAGCAATTGCCTCACCTTCCAAGTGAATTGAAGTCACCTTGACTCTCTGATCTAAAGGAACTTCGTCCATAGCGAAGAATTAATCCACCTTATATAGCCATGTATTCAAATCATGTCCAAAAAATTTAGGAAATTCCAACCTAGAGTACCTAGTGAAGAAATTATCAGTAGTTGTTTGACTAACCTGATTATCTCTTAATCTCCTTTCAGTTCGATATCAGCAGAACAATCTCTATTCTCTATTGAAGATTTAGCTCTAAACACTTCAGTTCCATTTCCCTTCTTGCTGATATTGTTGATAGTAGTTCCCATCTCCATTAATTCCTTATCAACTACTAAATTTCGCTCATTCATATTAGTCATTCCTTCCACAAGTTTCTGCAATTGCAATTGAACCTGGATAAGTTTTTCCCCCATTTCTTTAGATTGCTGGTCTTGACTTCTATTTCTTGTCAAATATGTCATGCTTTAGATCAAAGGATCGAGAAGCTCTGATACCAATTGATGCACACAGTGCAATCGAGTGGGAACAACTCTAGGAAATAAAGAATTTCGAAGAATAATTAGGCTAGATCAGGGTATCCACCGAGATATTAGCTAAGAGAAGAACAGTTTAGAGACAAAGAATAATGTTATTTTCATGAATGAATTCCAAATGTGTACAATGAGATCTATATATGTAGCTGAATTTGATGCCCTCCCTTTCCCTCCATGTAAATAACTTTCTAACAACTTCCTAACTGTAACTAACTTCTTAACTAACTTCCAGAATCTTCCAACTAATTATTTGCCACATTAGCTAAGTATTACAAAATGAAGTTAATTACATTTATTACTACTAAACATTGAAACAAATTGTTATCAACTGTCAAATCTCAGAAAGGGAAGAGTAAGAAGGGAAAAAAGAAAAGTAACCCAGAAAAGAAGAGACATAAGGGCATGTCAAAAACAAAAAGAAATAGAAAATCACTTTTATTATTTAAATGGAACAAAAGCGCAAAAACAAATATTAACAAGAACAACATAAATAATACCTTGTGCAAATCTCCCATCGATTGATCGTAAAAAATTTTGTACGTTCAACCAAATTTTGTAGGTGTCAGATGTAAGTCTGCAAATGAGGCCCAGACTTGAGATTTGCACGGTGATGCGTTTAGCAAGCTACGGTGAAGGTTGCGAAAATGACATAACTAAGATACTTCGATGTTGTTATTTATTTTTTAACCCCAGTAATAGAAGTTTGGAAAAAGAGTTCCACTAGAATTTTAATATTATACGTTGGGAATTTTCTCGATCGTTAGTCTTAAAGCACGCAGCGGTCACGATGATTATTAGGATTTTATCTCAAATCCTGACATATCACCAGAAGTTTCAAGTATTGTGGTTGAAAATTCTAATGATCATCATAATAATTGGAACTTCAAAATTCTAGGACTGAAATTTTTGGTAATCATCAAAAGTTCTAGTGCTTCAAAATTCTTATGGGTTATTTAAAATTCTGACGAGTATGTTTTATGTAACGACCCGACCGGTCGTTTTGAGCTTTAATATTTTGTTCGACAGTTTGAGACCTTGAAAAGCTTCATATGGTACATTATGACTTGTGTGTATCGGTTCTTTGGATTTTTGAAAGGTCCAAAGTTGATTTGGAAGAGTATTTCTCAATTCGGAAGCTTTAAGCTAGAAGAGTTGACCAGGATTTGACTTTTGAGAAACGATCTCAGAATCGGGATTCAAAGGTTTTAATAGGTTCGTATGGTAATTTTGGACTCGGGCATATGTTCGAATTTAATTTAGATGTTCCTAGAAGGTTTTTGGCTCTATTTGTCAAAAGTTGGCAATTTGAAGAATTGGAGAGTTCAGAAGCTTGATCAAGAGTTGACTTTAACAGTATCGGGTTCAAATTATTTTTCCAAAAGTTAAAATAGGTTCATTTTATCATTTGAAACTTAAATGCAAAGTTTGGTTGGAATCCGGATTGGTTAGATGTAAATCGGATGCTTGGTTGCAAGTTGTAAGTTCTTGAAGTTAAGAGAATGATTTTGATCTTTGATTATTGCTTTTGATGTTATTTGAGGTATTTTGAGCCTTTGGATGAGTTTGAATAATGTATTTGGACTTGTTGCCATGATTAGATGGGGTCCCGTGGGGCTAGGGTGTGATGCGGGATAGTTTAAGACCATTTTGGTTGTGTTGCGTTGCTGGTTTTTAGTGATGTTCAGATGAGCATCACGATTGCGGTAGGAGATTCACAATGGTGAAGTGTGTTTTAGGGTCCCTGGTAACTTATTCATCACATTCGCATCGTGGGAAGCGCATTCGCGGAGTATTGTGAGTTATCTGCATCGCCTTCATGCATCAGGCATCGCGTTTGCGATATTTTGGGAGTCAACGACTAGTAGAGGTCGTGTTCGCTACTAGTCTTCCACATTCACGTAGCTTGAGGCCAGTTGGGCATCGCGTTCGTATGACTCTATCTACATTCGCATAGAAGGAGTCATGAGTAGTGCGGATTGGTGAATCACGATCGTGATGGCTTTGCCGCGATCGCATAGAACACTACTGGGTAGACTATTTTAGTTGCTATTTTTGGGACTTTACCCATTATTTCATATTTTGAGACCTAGACATCGAGAGGAGAATTTGAAGAGCAATTTCACTACTACATTAGAGGTATGCAATATTCACTTAGAATTGGCTTTATATCTTATTTTTCAATGGATTTCTACATCTAACACTTGGAATTATGAAAGGAAATTTAGGATTTGTGTCTACACATTAAGTGTATTTTGGGGATTTGAGAACCAATTTGAACTCAGTTTTGGAAACTAATTACATATTTGGACTCGACAGGTTATGGGACATCGGATTTTGGTATTGGTTTTTGATTTCGGGTACTTGGGCAGGTTGACTTTTGAAACTTTCTTCAAAGAATAAATCTTTATGGATTAGGATCGCTTCCCATGGTATTGTTGGCTTCCTTAGATGATGTTTGGCTCTGATTTGCACGATTGAAGGGCTAGACCGAGGTTTTGACACGATTCGAGGTTGAAGACTAGCACGAATAAGGTAAGTATCTTGCCTAAGCTTGGGTTAAGGACAATTTTCCTGTTGGCTAGGATATTTGTTATGTATTGGGGGTGACGTATATGTGAGGTGATGAGTGTATATGCGTGCACCATGGTTATTCATGATTCGGCTAGTTCTTAGGCCATTATATGTCCTATTTTGCTATCATGCTTCTTTGATATCATATTTTCTCCACTTGTATCACTACGTAGGCTATTATTCATGCTAGAAATCATGTCTAGGCTATGCGTTTATCTGTTAGAGACATGATAGGGCTGTTTTTACAATGTGGAGTTGCTTGCTTTAATCGTAATCTTATTTTTCAGTCATGATATTATATCCGTATATTATATCTCTGCCTCTGTGCACTTTTTATATGTTATCTCACATATTGTTAATGTCCTTATTTGTATGACACATGTTTGAGCTGAGTTGTGGCACATTGGTATATTCCGTGCGATATTTTGATTTTGATACTGTGAGATGTGAGTATATTGAGACTTGAGCAGATTGATAACTGATTTTGTGCCATAGAGCCGTATTGATATTGATAGTAAGGTGATGCGTACGCCATGCCCCATATTAGGCTGAGTGGTATTGATAGTGAGGTGATGCGTGCGCATGCCATATTGGGTTGAATTATGGTGATCGTTGACTTTGATCCGATCAGCGCTTGGGGTAGGAGCAGCCCCTCCCGAGTCAGGTGATAACCTATGCTACTTTGGTCCCTGTGAGTGCAGGAACATCTTACGTGCTAGGTAAGGGACTTATATATGCACTCGTACAGTGCTAAGAGTGTGTATATGTGTGTGTGTGAGAGGATCCATGGGCATCTTGACTGCCACCGTGAGAGTGTTGAGACTATAATTGAGAGGCACTGTGTGCCGAGCTCTTTTAATGTGCTGGGACTCAGTATATTTGATATTTATACTATGGTATTTGTTGATTTGGCATGTATAATTGATATGCAGGCGTAGAGTTGTAATTTTCCTCATGCTAACTAGTATTCGATGTCTCCACTTGATGTTTAGATCTTTGATATTACAGTTTTATCTTGTTAAATACTTGTCTAAGTGAATTCTATGGAAATTGATGCCTTGACTGTTATATCTGAAAAACACGCCTACTTCTCCTCCTATTGTGTTAAGTTGAGCCTCTTGTTATTTGAGTCGCTTTTTTCTATATGTTATTATTCTGTTGTTATTGTTGTTTTTGGCCATAGAAAGTGAGCATCGGACCTTACCAAGCTCATCACTGCTTTTAGACTGAGGTTAGGCTTGCTACTTATGAGTACATAAAGTTGGTTGTACTCATACTACACTCTGCACTTCGTGTGCAGATCCAGGTGTTGCTAATAGTAGCAGTTGCCAGTGAACTATTTTCGGATTTGCTTGGGGGTTTTGAGGTAGCACTGTTGTTCCGTTCGCGAGGCTTGAATTCCTCCCGTTTATCTTATGTTCTTATTTTTTAGTCTCCCAGACAGTACTATATTTTATTCAGACATTGTATTTAGCATTCTGTAGAGCTCATGCACTCGGTGACACAAGGTTTTGGGTGGATTTCAGTTGTAATGACATTTAAAATTCACTTATTTATATCGTTTTGTTACTTGAGATTATTTCTTATTATTGTTAAAGTTTGTTTTTTGCATATTTGTTGTTGGCTTGACTAGCAAGTAGTGTTAGGTGTCATCACGACTCTGGTGAAATTTTGGGTCGTGATATTTTAGAATTCTGACATGATTTCTAACATGGATCACAGCTCAATTACTCTAGCACGTAGAAATTTCATAGATACAAATAAGATTAGGTAACTACACAATTGTAACAATCGGCCGGTCGTTTTGAGAATTTACGTCCCGTTCGGCGGCATAAGGTCTCGAACAGCTCCGTATTAGGTGTTATGACTTGCGTGTGTGGTCGAGTTTGGTTTTCGGATGATTCGGGGTCAATTCGGAAGAAGGATTCTAGTTTTGGAAGCTTAAGCGGTTTATTATCCAGAATAGTGTCTTATGAGTTGTAGTTATGCTTTGAAGTTATTTTGGCTAGATTTGAGTCGTCCGAAGGTTATTTCACTTGAGAAGTTTATTTTAGAGTAACGGTCTATCTTCTTTGAGGTAAGTATCTTTCCTAACTTCGTGTGAGGGAACTACCCCTTAAGACGTGAGTCTTTTATGCTAATTGTGTTATGTGAAGTCCGGGTACGCGAGGTGACGAGTACGTACTCGGGCTTATTTATGGAAAGTTGACCTTTTAGGGCTCTTAGGTCCTCATGTTCACTGAATATGAAGTTGTTTTGCTATGATTAAGTTTCCCATTTACTAGTTTCACCTCTACATGTTTTAATTGAAATTAATTGCTTCATGATCCACTTTTATTGCCTATTTGACTCTTATGTAACTTAATTAAAGTTGTTATCTATTCTATTGCCATGCTATCCCTCCCTAATCGCTTCTCCTTAATTGAAATTATAATTATCTCTTTTGTAATTGTTCATCCTTAATTGAGGTTATGATTATCCTTCCGCTGCTTACCCTTAATTGAATTTGTTGTATCTCTTTCGTAATTGCTCAACCTTAAAAGAAGTTTAGTTATCCAATATCTTAGTTGACTTAAGCCTATTTCGAATTATTGACTCATGTTATCTCCCTTGTTGTTGAACTATACTTTGTGGGATCATTGTTACATATTGTTACTCCATTGTTCAGCTATTCTTATTATGACTAGTATTCTCTATTGTGTTTATTCTTTGTGAACTCGTTCTACCATTTTCTTATGATCGAAAGCTCTTGAGTTGATTTACTTGCCCTAATCTTGTGTTATTATCATTGTTGTTGTTGTTGTTCTCAGTTTTGTGTTGCACGAGGTTTCTGCCGTGCCGTTGTTATTATGTTGCACGAAGTTTATGCCGTGCAGTTGTTGTTGTGTTGCACGAGGTTTCTGCTATGCTATTGTTACTATTGATATGTGCACATGCGGCATAAAAAGGCGGGCTATATATGTGGGTTGTGCATGTGGCTAGACAAGGTGGGAATATCATTATGCACGTGTGGCGAGACAAGGCAGGCATTTACTTTATTATTATGCAAGTGGCGAGAAAAGGTGGGCTATGTCGGGGATTTATTTGTGTTGACTTGAGATGGCCTGGGGGCATTGTTGTTGTTGATATTTGTGTTATGGCGTGCCTAATTTGTGTGAGTTTTACCTTGTGCAAATCATGGGGATAGTTTCTTATGTGCCGTTCATTTCCCTCTACTCTTACTCGTTGGCCTGAGCTGTGTTAGAACACTTGCACAAGCATACACGTAATTAATCACCCATATTTTTTTAAGAAGATATTTCCTGATATTATTGACCATTTATACACACCCTCGTCCACTTGCCTTCTACGTGAGAATGGTTCTCTTGGCACGTGCGTCGTCCGTGCGGTTACTAGTT
The DNA here is from genome assembly GCF_000390325.3 of Nicotiana tomentosiformis. Taxonomy (NCBI): domain Eukaryota; kingdom Viridiplantae; phylum Streptophyta; class Magnoliopsida; order Solanales; family Solanaceae; genus Nicotiana; species Nicotiana tomentosiformis. The sequence continues at coordinate 56,337,630 of NC_090819.1, forward strand.
GAAATGAGGGCACAAGATGCCAAGTGTTTTGGGTTCACAAAGTGGGACCCGTGACTTGTGGATATTTTGAGGCTTGGTACCTCGTGGTGATTATTGGATAAAACCTGATGTGAAAGTGGTTATTCTCATCTAGTTTCTACCCGTCCTTCGTTTAATTGTGTTCACCGGATTTAGACTGTGCTCAGCTTACTCTACTATGCTATTACTTGTTGTGTTCCGCTGCTAATTGTTGTTTCTATTTTTTATTGCAAGTACCATATTAGTGTTGTCATTACACGTAATTTTATAGAGATGTCATGTTCTGTTAGTTCTACACTTATACTTATTCAGGTTATCAAGTCCAGTATGTGTCTTGACTGTCCCTCGTCACTACTCTACTGAGGTTACTCTTGATACTTACTGGGTACCGGTATGGTGTACTCATACTACACTTCTGCACATTTTTGTGTAGATCTAGGTAAATTCGGAGTCAGTCGATCGCTAGCTAGTTGTATGGATCTTGCTGTGGAGACTCAAGGTAGACTTGTTGTTGCGTTCACAGACCTTGGAGTCACCTTATGCTAGTGTACATGCACTATTTTACCTTTATTTCGAAACAGTTGTATTTATAGGTTTATGTAGAAAACTCTGTAGAGCTTATGACTTGTACTACCGGTTTTGGGATTTGTATATTTGTAAAGAGTTTTCTATTTTGAAATTGTGAGATGTTAGTTAAAAATTGTTGTTATTTCAGTAAATGTTAGGCTTACCTAGTCCCTAAGACTAGGTGCCATCACGATATCCTACAGAGGGAGATTTGGGTCATGACAACTTGGTATCAGAGCTCTAGGTTCATAGGTGCTATGAATCATAAGCGAGTTTAGTAGAGTCTTACGGATCAGTACAGAGACGTCTGTACTTATCTTCAAGAGGCTACGGGACTATTAGGACAGTTTCACTTCCTTCATTTTTATCGTGCGAGTTTATTGATCTCAGAGTTTGAGTTTTACTATTCTATTCTCTCACAGATAGTGAGGACACGAGTTGCAGTTATCGATGACGCTGCTCTCGGAGCAGGTAACGCTAGAGGCAGAGGCAGAGGCCGAAGAGGAGCACGTGTCGCAGCTAGGGCACCTACTAGAGCAGCAGTTGAGGAGCCACTAGTAGCTCCGGTTGGGGGACAGGTAGCAGAGGCGTCTGTTGTTACCCCCGGACTCTAGGAGGCCTTAGCAAAGTTCCTGAGCATGTTTGGTACATTGGCTCAGGCGGGGTTGATTCCGATTGCGCCAACTACTTCACAGACCAGGGGAGGAGCCCAGATTCTCGCCGCCCATACTCAAGAGCAGCGCGTTCCCATTGAACAGTATTCTAGGTGTCATGGCGACACAGCCTATGGTTCCAATTAGGCCCGTGGTTAGGGAAGCAACATCCGAGGAAGAGCAGCTTAGACTTGCAAGGTTCAAGAAGTATGACCCTCCTACTTTCAGTGGTTTGGCTTCATAAGGTGCACAGGGCTTTCTAGATGAGTGTCATCGCATTCTCCACACTATAGGTATTGTGGAGACGAGTTGGGTTGCTTTTACTATGTTCCAGCTTAGGGGAGCGGCTTATCAGTGGTGGCGATCGTATGAGTTGGCTAGTCTGGCCGATGCAGCTTCACTTTCATGGGCTCAGTTTTCAGAGATGTTCCTGAGAGAGTTTGTTCCTCATTCTCTTCGGGATGCATGCCACGCGGAGTTTGAGCAGTTGCGCCAGGGTACTATGTCAGTGTTAGAGTATACCATTAGATTGAGTGATTTGGCCAGATATATACCTGTTTTGGTCGCTACAGTTAAAGAGCGAGTATGTCGGTTCATTGAGAGGCTTAGACATGATATTCGATTCAGCATGGCCCGGGAGTTGGAGACGGATGTTTTATTTCAGCAGGTGGTAGAGATCGCTCACCGATTGGAGGGCATGTGGGACTAGGAGAGAGAGGACATACGGGGCCAGGAGAGAGAGGGCAGGCGAGGTCAGGAGAGATAGGACAGGGAGGGGCTAGGAGGCCTCGCAGACCGGAGAGATCCACTAGTCTTTACGTTGGAGGCAGGGTACGGCATGGTAGAGGTTTTGTGGGTCAGTCAGTTTAGTTTGCACTTCAGGCTTTGCATGGTATTTCAGGTGCTCATGGGTCTCAGAGTACCCATACCGCACAGTTTCCAGAGCCACGTCAGTAGAGAGGTTTCTTCGAGTGTGGAGATACTAGCCACAGGGTGAGAGATTGTCCTAGTCTCCGGACATATGTGTCACAGCGGGGTATTCAGGCGAGTAGAGGGCACCCAAGAGGGGGAGGCCCTGCCCATTGATGTGTTTCATATAGTAGGCCTGAGGCCGCTGCGCCAGATGATGTTATACAGGTATGCTTTTGATTTGTTATAGAGGAGCACCATTCGTATTTCATTTCGATTCTGCTCATCGGGGTGAGTTCCCCTATTTGTTGCTCCACCTATGGGTGAGTTCATGATTTAGCATTCTACTTATGTGTTTGCTCCTGTTGGGAGATTCTATAAGTGGTAGCCCATGTCTGTCGCTTTCTTTTATTCATTATTGAGAGTTACGAGACCAGAAGTGAATTCCTATTGTCCATTACTGTAGGTTTTGATGTGATTCCTGAGTAATTTGGTTACGATTTGCAATCTAGATGCTCTACCGGTGTGGGAGCCAGTACGTGTTGTAATTTTGTTGGCGGAATTGAACCAGTGGAAGGTTTCGGTTGGTTTGATGTGTATTCTACTTGTGATTCAGAGTTGAGGGTGAGACCCTCGCGATTTTATGTGATTTGATGTGTTTGAATCGGGCTGTGTGCCGCGGTGGAAGTTATATCAGGATGAGATCCTTGTGATTTGTTCATATACTTTGATTTTTCCTTGTAGATTGATTCGTAGATGGTACTGATAGGGAGTTGTGCCTGTCGGGCTTGTTTGATATTTCTCTTATGTGTTTCTCCTTACGTATTCAGTCATCTTCGTGCGGTGCTTATTGAGTTTTAGTTGCGTGGTATGTGCCCGGTGGCGTTAGATATGACTTGTTGATTGGGGTGAATAGTTATGAGGCCATTCATGTTTCTTGCATCATTGTCAGTGCTGTGGATGGTTGAAACGAGGTTCTAACGGATATGAGGCGAGTTGCCGGTGCTGGTTTTGAGTATGGCCAGCTATTGTGATCAGAGATGTTATTATGGGCATATGTGTGATATGTCACGACGTGTGGTTGTACCTTGTAGGTGTAGGCATAAGTTGTTGCAGTTAGTTGAGGCTGATACCGGGTGTGAATGTAGGAATCGGGTCTTTTGGAGATGGGCGGATGGTGAAAATTTTGACTATAAGGCTTATTGGTATTGGTGGAAGGGATAAATTGCAGTTCAGATGGTGTCATCAGGTTTATGTGGATTGGGGTGACGTGGGGTCACCCACATGTGTATGTTGGATGAATGCATTTAGTGATTTGATGACTTCGGGATGATTCTTGACACGTTCGAGGACGAACGTTTGTTTAAGAGGAGGAGGATATAACGACCCGGCCGGTCGTTTTGAGAATTTACATCCCATTCGGCGGCATAAGGTCTCGAGCAGCTCCGTATTAGGTATTATGACTTGCGTGTGTGGTCGAGTTCGATATTCAAATGATTCGGGGTCAATTCGGAAGAAGGATTCTAGTTTTGGAAGCTTAAACGGTAAGAGTTGACCGGAGTTTTGACTTTGAGAAAACGACTCCAAAATGGTGTTTTGCAAATTCCAATAGCTTCGTATGGTGATTTTTGACTTATGCATGCGTTCGGATTTGGATTTGGAAGTTCGTAGGTTAGTTGAAGCATTTCGGCGAAATTTGGAAAGTTGAAGATTGAGAGGTTTGACTGAGAGTTGACTTTGATGATATCAGGGTCGGAGTGCGATTCCGAGAATTGGAATAGCTCCCTTATGTCATTTGGGACTTCAATGCAAAATTTGACGTTATTCCGGGTTGATCTAATAGGTTTCGGCGCGAGTTTTAAATGTTGGAAGATTTGAAAGATCATAAGTTCGATTCATGGTACGATTCGTAGTTCCGACATTGTTATATGTGATTTGAGACCTCGAGCGGGTCCGTGTTATGTTATAGGACTGGGTGGTATATTCGGACGGCGTCCCAAGGGGGGCCGAGTGTGTTTCGGACGAGTTTCAGATGATTTTATTGCTTTGGACCAGGTCTATTTCTAGTGTATCCACATCTGCGGAGGGTTGATCACAGATGCGGAGCCGCTTCTATGAAGGTTATGTCGCTTATGCGATACTGAGGCCTAGGGGAAGGACTTCGCTTCTGCGGAGGATTTATCGCAGATGCGATGACCGCTTTTATGGCCCACTGATCGCAAATGCGATGCTGCTCGCTTCTGCGACGATTTGTGCGCTTCTGCAGTGTCGCAGGTGCGACTCCTTTTTGCGCAGGTGTAGCCACTGGGCTGTCCAGTTGAGTTCGCAGATGCGAACGTTTTCTCGCACATGCGAGAGCGCAGATGCGCTTCCTTGTCCGCAAATGCGTAAGTCCTGGGCAAAATCATATAAATCGAGGGTTTGGCCATTCTTAACATTTTTGGAGTTCTAAAGCTTGGTTTTGGGCGATTCTTTGTGGGGTTTTCAAGCAAATCAATTGGGTAAGTGTTCTTCACGTAGAATTTATTATATTCCATGATTCTATCTTTATTTTTATCATTAAATTAGTGTTTTGAGTTGAGGAAAAATGGGGATTTTGAAGAAAACTTTCAAAATGTAAAATGATGATTTGAGGGACGAAATGGTATCAGAATTTGATAATTTTAGTATGGTTGAACTCATACTGGAATGGGTATTCGGGTTTTGTGAAATTTGTCGGGTTTCGAGGTGCGTGCCCGGGCATCGATGTTTGGGTTGATTTTTAGTTTTTGATAAAGATTGAAGCTTTATTATCCGGAATAGTATCTTATGAGTTTTATTTATGCTTTGAAGTTATTTTGGCTAGATTTGAGCCGTCCAGAGGTTATTTCACTCGAGAAGTTTATATTAGAGTAATGGTCTATCTTCTTTGAGGTAAGCATCTTGCCTAACTTCGTGTGGGGGAACTACCCTTTAAGACGTGAGTCTTTTATGCTAATTGTGTTATGTGAATTAATTGCTTCATGATCCACTCTTATTGCCTATTTGACTCTTATGTGACTTAACTAAAGTTGTTACCTTTTCTATTGCCATGATATCCCTCCCTAATCGCTTCTCCGTAATTGAAATTATAATTATCTCTTCTGTAATTGTTCATCCTTAATTGAGGTTATGATTATTCTTCCGCTACTTACCCTTAATTGAATTTGTTGTATCTCTTTCGTAATTGCTCAACCGTAAAAGAAGATTAGTTATCCTATATCTTAGTTGACTTATCCTTATTTAGAATTATTGACTCGTGTTATCTCCCTTGTTGTTGAACTGTACTTTGTGGGATCATTGTTACATATTGTTACTCCCTTGTTCAGCTATTCTTATTATGACTAGTATTCTCTATTGTGTTTATTCTTTGTGAACTCGTTTTACCATTTCCTTGTGATCGAAAGCTCTTGAGTTGATTTAATTGCCCTAATCTTGCGTTATTGTCATTATTGTTGTTGTTCTCAGTATTGTGTTGCACGAGGTTTCTGCCGTGCTATTGTTACTATTGATATGTGCGCATGCGGAGTGACAAGGTGGGATATATATGTGGGTTGCGCATGTGGTGAGACAAGGTGGGAATATCATTATGCACGTGTGGCGAGACAAGGCGGGCATTTACTTTATTATTGCGCACGTGGCGAGACAAGGTGGGCTATGTCGGGGATTGATTTGTGGTGACTTGAGATGGCCTGAGGGCATTGTTGTTGTTGATATTTGTGTTGTGGCGTGCCTAATTTGTGTGAGTTTTACCTTGTGCAAATCGTGGGGATCGTTTCTTATGTGTCGTTTATTTCCCTCTACCCTTATTCGTTGGCCTGAGTTGTGTTAGTACACTTGCACAAGCATACACGTAATTAATCACCCTTATCTGTTTAAGAAAATGTTTCCTGATATTATTGAGCATTTATACACACCCTCGTCCACTTGCCTTCTATGTGAGAATGGTTCTCTTGGCACGTGCGTCGTCCATGCGGTTACTAGTTGAAATGAGTGCACAAGATGCCAAGTGTTTTGGGTTCACAAAGTGGGACCCGTGACTTGTGGATATTTTGAGGTTTGGTACCTCGTGATGATTATTGGATAAAACCTTATGTGAAAGTGGTTACTCTCATCTAGTTGCTACCTATCCTTCTTTTAATTGTGTTCACCGGATTTAGAATGTGTTTAGCTTACTCTACTGTGCTATTACTTGTTGTGTTCCGCTGCTAATTGTTGTTTCTATTTCTTATTGCAAGTACCATATTATCATTGTCATTACGCGTAATATTATAGAGATATCGTGTTCTATTAGTTCTACACTTATACTTGTTCAGGTTATCTAGTCCAGTATGTGTCTTGACAGTCCCTCGTCACTGGTCCACTGAGGTTAGTCTTGATACTTATTGGGTACCACTGTGGTATACTCATACTACACTTCTGCACATTTTTGTGCAGATCCAGGTAAATTCGGAGTCAGTCGATCACTAGCTAGCTGTACGGATCTTGCTGTGGAGACTCAAGGTAGACTTGTTGTTGCGTTCACAGGCCTTGGAGTCACCTTCCACTATTGTACATGCAATGTTTTATCTCTATTTCGAAATAGTTGTATTTATAGGTTTATGTAGCAAACGCTGTAGAGCTTATGACTTGTACTACCGGTTTTGAGATTTGTAAATTTGTAAAGAGATTTCTATTTTGAAATTGTGAGATGTTGGTTAAATATTGTTGCTATTTCAGTAAATGTTAGGCTTACCTAGTCCCTAAGACTAGGTGCCATCACGACATCCTACGGAGGGAGATTTGGGTCGTGACAACAGTACCACAGAAATAACCAAGTCACAATTCACACGGTGCATGCCCACACGCCCGTCACCTAGCATGTGCGTCACCTCAACACCAAACACATACCACGTAATTTCCGGAATCCACGCACGTGGGCCCGGGGGTGAATTTTAGGAATCTTTCAATTTGGGTTGGGTAATTACTCTAATTGTTAAATTATGAACTTTTGAACATATATTGATTAGTTTGTACAACCTTTGGCTAGTTTCGGATTGCTCGACACCAATTTGAGGCTATTAGTGTGATCTGTGGACCAGAAAAAGAACTTGAAAACGAGGTAAGTCTCTTGCCTAACCTTGTAATAGGGAATTATCCCCATAGGTTTTTGAAATCGTTATTTGCTAATAATTGTGGGCGCTACGTACGCGCGATGTGACGAGAGTCCGTACGTAGCTAAAATCATGCTTATGTCCAGGTAGACTTAGGACTTTACCATGCAATACTTGAATTATTTGAATCCAACTTGTTAGTTTAATTACTTGAATTTAAAATTGAAATTGGTTATGGAATTTTATGAGACAGAGCTTCATTGTCTTGAGTTTTGGCGAAATACTTAATTGTTGGTGGAAATTATGCCTTCTTTAAGTACTATTCTTGTGTTGTAGATGTGGACTGCAGTTATAGTGTCACGACCTAAAATCCCACCACAGGTATCATGATGACACTTAGTCTCTAAGACTAGGTAAGCCGATTACAATTACAATTTAAGCCCTTTTTTTTGAAATAGATAATCGAAACCCACAGCGGAAATAATTATAACAACCTCCCAAGACTAGTAATACAGAGTCACGAACTCTAACTGAATACATGCAATGATCTCAAGGATCGAATATACAATACTATTCGAATAAGAGTTGATAGTACAATATAATGGAAAGATTCCAAGGGACTGCGACGACCAAGCAGTCCTACCTTGAATCCTTATGATCACACTCTACTCTCTCTCCGAATCCGATATCTCCAATACCTGGCTCTGCACAAAAATGTGCAGAAGTGTAGTATGAGTACACCACCGTCGGTACCCAGTAAGTATCAAGAATAACCTCGGTGGAGTAGTGAGAGGTACAGTCAAGACACTCACTAGTCAAAAAAACCTGTGCAATATAGCATACAAAAATAATAGAAAACAAATATTAGTGATGGCAACAATAATCAAATTGTGACATAAGAAACAAGGCGACAAGAACACCATAAATATTGCTCAAACAAATAATAAACACAAGTACAGCCAATTAATCAAGTCCTTCAAAATATACATCCTTTATCTATAAGTTTTTCAATTAAATATATTTAAAATGTAATCCGTACAATTAAATATATCCCGAACATACTTCCTTCAAATAAATATCTTACGAATATAATTCTTTCAAATAAATATCTTTCAAATATAATTCTTTCAAGTAAATATCTTTCGAATATAATTCTTTCAAATAAATACCTTTCGAATATAATTTTTTCAAGTAAAAGTCACCATGTGACACCTCACTTAACCTTCCTGGTGTGAGAAATATATTCAACATATCACATCAAACGGCACGGTAATACTTTCGTGCACTTGTCTCATTCTCACCCAATATATATATATATATATATATATATATGTAGATCAAATCAATTGGCATGGCAACACCCTTCGTGCATTTATCTATTTCCCACCGTGCATACATATAACAATACCAACTAGGTGGGATAAATGTCAATAACAATGAAATAAATAAAGTGGGAGGCACACAGGAAGCAACAACGACTACAAGTCACATAGAAAATATAGGTGCACAATAACAGCTCAAGATAAAGGCATGAATGTATACACAACGAAACAATATATCACAAAATAATGTATGTCTCTTGTCCTCGCCTGCACGGAAACACCCTTCGTGCCATGAACATATGATAATATAAAAATAATGGCACGACATCACCCTTCGTACTTTTACTCTCATCCTCACATGATAATATAAATGAAATGGCACGGCAATATCCTTCGTGCATATTAAGAATGGCACGGTATCACCCTTCGTGCTTTATACTTTTCCTCACATGATAATATAACTGAAATGACACTGCATCACCCTTCGTGCTTTACACTCTCAAATGGTACGACATCACCCTTCGTGCTTTACACTCTCAAATGGCACGACATCACCCTTCGTGCTTTACACTCTTCCTTACCAAGCACATGTATATCATTAACAAATAAGGTAGGAAGCATAAATAACATCAAGGAAAGTGTTTAAACAACACAATATAACAATTAATATCACAATTTACCCACAAGCCAACCCCAACTCTAAAGATAAATAAAATCAATTTATTTCACAGCAAATAGCCCAAGGCTCCACACAACGTATATAAAACATCAAAAATAACAACAGAGATGGAAATGTAACTCAGCATAGGACAACACTTTCTTTAATCCAAATTTTTGATAAATATATATATTGATGCCTCATTTTAAATTTATTTAATAATTATTTATAGATAAGGAATCCATAATGAGATTATTTCCAAGAAATGTCAACCCAACTAACCACGGTATTTCACATAAAAATCAAAGTAGCAATCATACCAAATTATCATATAAAAATAACCTCGGCAAACAATGAATGAGGGATGAAAAATAAAGGATTTAATAAGTGCCAATAATTTTTAATTTAATACATAAAGGCGTCTATGAATTTTAACCGATATAATTTGCACATATAAACCAAGTACGTGCTCGTCACCTCACGTACATGATTTTCAATTACATAATTTTCACATAAGACTCAATGCCTAAGGGATAATTTCCCCCACTCAAGGTTAGACAAAATACTTACCTTTTTGAAGTTATGCCGCTATTTCAAAATAGCCTTCTCGCTTGAATTGACCTCCGGACAGCTCAAATTTATCCAAATTAATTGTATAACTTCATTAAAATTCATAAGAAATAATTTCGGATAATAAAACGTCAACTTAAAATTTTTCATTAAGAAGTCAACTGAAAGTCAACGTGAGGCTCGCCTCTCAGAACCCGACAGAATTTTCTTTATGAAATGCGAACACCCAATCCGATACGAGTCCAACCATACTAGTTTCACTCAAATCCGACTTCGAAACGACATTCAAATCCCAAAAATTCTTTTTATGAAATTTCTACAATTTTTCCCAAATTTCCTTCTCAAAATACTATTTAAATGATGAAAACAATGATATATTCATGTATATTAACCAAATCCGAGTTAGAATCACTTACCCCGATGATTTTCTTGAAAATCCCATGAAAAATCGCCACAAATAGAGCTCCCAAAGTCCGAAAATGAAAAATGAGATGAAAACCTCGTTTATATGGTACCACATCTGACTTCCAAAGTGCTGACCGCATATTTTTGTGTGCGGTCCGCACATTTAAGGTCTCTGTGCCGCAATCCAAATTGTGCGGTCGCACTTCAGCAGCCATTGCACTACAAGTAAATTGACCATAACATTCGATATAAATGTCTAAATGATAATTGGTTTACCTTTCTGTAAACTAGACTCAAAGGGCTACAACTTTCATTTTTTGGATCATCTTCAAATTCCTTATAGATCAAAAGATATAAGCATCCGAAGTCAGACCATCGAACCTGCGGATTCTCCTTTTTGTGGCCGCGAGAAGAATTCTGTGGACCGCACAATTTCAACTGCAGCCTGCACATTTTCAACTGCGGTCCGCACAATTACGATTGCCTCCGCACTTTGGGAGTTTGTGGCCGCACATCCACACTCCAAAATGTGACCTCCGCACTTCAACTGTTCCAGAACATCATTAGAGTGCCGAAATGCCCAAACTGTTCAAAACTCACACCGAGACTCACCGGAGCCACTCGGGACCTCAACCAAATATACCAACAAGTCATAAAATATAACACGGACTTGCTCGAGACCTCAAATCACATCAAACAACGTCGAAACTACGAATCGCACCACAAATCGAACTCATAAATTTCCAAATCTTCCAACTTCCAAAATTCGTGCCGAAACATATCAGATTAACCCGGAATGACGTCAAATTTTGCATGCAAGTTCCAAATGACATAACAAAGCTAATCCAACTCTCGTAATCATATTTCAACCCTGATATTACAAAATTCAACTCCCGGTCAAACTTCCAAACCATCCATTTCCAACTTTTGCCATTTCAAACCAAAATCAACTACGAACTTACAAATAAATATTCAGACACACTCCTAAGTCAAAAATCACCATACAGAGCTATCGGAACCATCGAAATTCTATTTCGGAGTCGTTTGCTCCAAAGTCAACTCTCTGATCAACTCTTTTCTTTTAAACTTCTTAAATAAGAATTGTTCTTCCAATTTGATCCCGAACCATCCGAAAACCAAACTCGACCACACACACAAGTCATAATACGCATTACGAAGCTGCTTGATATCTTAAGTCACTGAACGAGGCATAAATTCTTAAAACGACAAGTCGGGTCATTACATTCTCCTCCTATTAAACATACGTTTGTCCTCGAACGTGCCATAAATTATTCCGAGGACATTAAATTTTTAAGTGTATTATTACACACACACTCGCGAGTGATTCTACGTCACCATAAATTTAACATGGATCCGACAACGTCATCTTAATTGAAGATCATTTCTTTCATCCATACTTATAAACCTTAAAACCAAATTTCTTACACTCCAAATATTTTTAAAAGGCCTGATTTTTATATCAACACACGGTATTAGTCTCAACAGGTTGTAGCAACTTGTGCCTACGCACACATCATACGTATGTCCATAACCACATCTCTGATCATAATAGATGTTCATAATTAATTTCATCATCGTCAATTAACCTCATATTAGCCAAAACCTCGTTTCGAATTTTCACAACACTGACAGCAAAACGTGAGGCATGAAGACCTCATAATTATTTACCCGACTTAACAAGTCATATTTAACGTCACCTGGGCACTCACCTCGTGGGCTAAAACTCAATAATTACAGTACGAAATGGCTAAATATGCACAAAAAACACATACAAAAATTATCAAATAAGCCTAACAGGCATGACTCCCTATTAGTACTATAGTAAAAATTTAATTTCATAAGGGAGAATTTAAACACATAAATTTTTATCACAAGGATCTCGTCCTTATATAACTTCCACCATAGCTTGTAGCCCGGTTTAAACATATCAATTCACATTAAACCGCGAGGATCTCATCCCCAGTTCTGAATCACAAGTAATATGCACATTGTGCCAATCAAAATCTTTCCATTTTTTTCTTTAAAAATAATTTTCGTTAAACAAGGTCACAACACATAATAAACCCCCATACCGGTAGGGTATATAATTCATAAAATTGAAATCAGTTATCCCAAAATTACACCAAACTCACCGTAATGAGTAACAGAAAGTAACTTTTAGCCTCATAATTCTCAATAATGATCCAAACAGAATAATAGACACTGCTATCGCCATAGAATCTCCCAACAGGGGTAAACACAAAAGTAGATTACAGAATTACAAAGCTCACCCATAAGTGGAGCATGATAGGAGGACTCGCCTCGATACTTAGAACTGAATCAAACTAAGGAAAATATTCCTTTATAATAAATTAGGATCGTACCTGTAATGATGTCATTTAGTGTAGCGTCCTCGGCCGTACCATAGCAATTATATCAACGGGCTGAGCCTCCCCCTCTAGGGCGCCCTCAACCCGCATATCCTCCACCCTTAATTGGCTGTGCACGTGGAGTATTAACTGGAATAAGGCATGTAGCCTGAGTGTTTTGATGAAATTTTCCTCTCCCAAGTCTAGGACAATCTCTCATGATGTGTCTGGTATCACCACACTCATAAAATCCCTCTGAGGTAGCGACTACTCGTACTGAGTCTGTGCCGAATAACTGGAATAACCACTATAAGAACCTCGTGTCGGTGGTGCACTAAACATATTAACTGGAGCACTACGAGTACTCTGAATTGCGGACTGGGCTAACCGACTGTCCGAGCCTCCGCCATGATGAGTCATAGCTACATAGTACAACCCACTGAATTCTCCAGAGTTTCGAGACCTTTTGGCCTCCTTAGACTCTTTTTCCTCACTTCGAACACGTTCTAACATTCTGGAAATCTCTACTACTTGCTGAAATGGAATGTCAATCTGCAACTCTCGAGCCATACATATTTTAAAATCATAATCGAGCCCTTTGATGAATCTGCGGATTCACTCTCTAACTGTAGGAACCAAGATAGGTGCATGACGGGCTAACTCACTGAACCTGATAGCATATTCTAACACCGTCATGGTGCCCTGATGTAACCGTTCAAACTCTGTACGCCACACATCCCGGAGAGTTTGGGGAACAAATTCTTTCAAAAATATATCCGAAAATTGAGCCCAAGTTAGTGGTGTTATATCGACTGGTCTGCCCTCTTCATAAGCTTTCCACCATCGATATACTGCTCCTGACAACTGAAATGTAGTAAAGGCAACTCCGCTCATTTCCACAATACCTAGGGTGCGGAGAATACGCTGCCCCGGCCTCTTGCGGCCTTAGCAGTATGCGCGGGTGACTGCTCAGCTGACCCGGTAGCACGTGTCCTCACCATATGTGAGAGAATAGAGATATAAAGACTCAAATTCCAAAATCAACAATTTTCGCACGACAGGAATGAAAGAAGTGAAAGTTTCCTAACAGTTCCGTAGCATCTCAAAGATAAGTACAGACGTTTCCCTACCGATCCGCAAGACTCTACTAGACTCGTTCGTGACTCGTAGAACATATGAACCTAGAGCTCTGATACCAGCTTAACACGACCCAAAATTCCACCACAGGCGTTGTGATGTCACTTAGTCTCTAAGTCTAGGTAAGTCGATTACAATAACAATTCAAGCCCTTTTTAAAAAAATAGATAATCGAAACCCACAACAGAAATAATTATAACAACCTCCCAAGACTGGTAATACAGAGTCACAAACTCTAACTGAATACATCCAATGATCTCAAGGATTGAATATACAATACTGTTTGAATAAGAATTGACAGTACAATATAATGGAAAGAATCCAAGGGAGTGCGACGACCAAGCAGTCCTACCTTGAATCCTTGCGATCACACTCTAATCTCTGTCCGAATCCGATATCTCCAATACCTGGCTCTGCACAAAAATGTGTAAAAGTGTAGTATGAGTATACCACAGTTGGTACTCAGTAAGTATCAAGACTAACCTCAGTGGAGTAGTGATAAAGTACAGTCAAGACACTCACTAGTCAAAAAACACATGTGCAATATAGCATACCAAAATAATAGAAAAAAATAGCAGTGATGGCAACAATAATCAACTTGTGACATAAACAACAAGGCAACAAGAACACCATAAATATTGCTCAAATGAATAATAAACACAAGTACAGCCAATTAATCAAGTCCTTCAAAATATACATCTTATATCTATAAGTTTTTCAAATAAATATCTTTAGAATGTAATCCGTACAATTAAATATATCCCGAATATACTGCCTTCAAATAAATATCTTACGAATATAATTCTTTCAAGTAAGAATATAATTCTTTCATGTAAATAAATTTCGAATATAATTCTATCAAGTAAAAGTTACTATGTGACACCTCACTTAACCTTCCTAGTGTGAGAAATATACTTAACATATCACATCGAATGGCAAGATAATACTTTCGTGCACTTGTCTCATTCTTACCCGATATATATATGTACATCAAATTAATTGGCACGGCATAACCCTTCATGCGTTTATCTATTTCCCACCGTGCATACATATAACAGTACCAACTAGGTGGGATAAATGCCAATAACAATAAAAAAAATAAAGTGGGAGGCACACATGAAGCAACAACGACTACAAGTCAGATAGAAAATATAGGTACACAATAACAGCTCAAGATAAAGGCATGAATGTATACACAACGAAAAAAGATATCACAAAATATTGTATGTCTCTTGTCCTCGCCTGCACGGAAACACCCTTCGCGCCATGAACATATGATAATATAAAAATAATGGCATGGCATCACCCTTCGTGCTTTTACTCTCATCCTCACATGATAATATAAATGAAATGGCACGACATTATCCTTCGTGCATAAGAATGGCACGGCATCACCCTTCGTGCTTTATACTTTTTCTCACATAATAATATAACTAAAATAGCACGGCATCACCCTTCGTGCTTTACACTCTCAAATGGCATGGCATCACCCTTCGTGTTTTGCACTCTTCCTTAGCAAGCACATGTATATCATTAACAAGCAAGGTAGGAAGCATAAATAACATCAAGGAGAGTGTTTAAACGATAGCACAATACAACAATTCATATCACAATTTGCCCACAGGCCACAACCAACTCCAAAGATACAACAAAATCAATTAATTTCACAGCAAATAGCCCAAGGCTCCACACAACGTATATAAAATCTCAAAAATAACAACAGAGATGGAAATGTAACTCAGCATAGGATAACACCTTCTTTAATCCAAATTTTTGATAAATATATATTAATACCTCATTTTAAACTTATTTAATAATTATTTACAGATAAAGAATCTATAATGAGATTATTTTCAAGAACTGTCAACCCAACTAACCACGGTATTTCACATAAAAATCAAAGTGGCAATTACACCAAATTATCATATAAAAATAACCTTGGCAAAAAAGGAATGAGGGATGACAAATAAAGGATTTAATAAGTGCCAACAATTTTTAATTTAATACATAAAGGCGTCAACGAATTTTAACCGATATAATTTGCACATATAAATCAAGTACGTACTCGTCACTTCGCGTACATGATTTTCAATTACACAATTTTCACATAAGACTCAATGCCTAAGGGGTAATTTCCCTCACTCAAGGTTAGATAAGATACTTACCTTTTTAAAGTTATGCCGATATTCCAAAATAGCTTTCTCGCTTGAATTGACCTCCATACAGCTCAAATCTATCCAAATTGATTGTATAACTTCATTAAAATTCATCGAAAATAATTCCGGATAATAAAATGTCAACTTAAAATTTCTCATTAATAAGTCAACCGAAAGTCAACGCGGGGCACGCCTCTCGAAACCCGATAGAATTATTTTATGAAATTCGAACACCCATTCCGATACGAGTCCAACCATACAAGTTTTATTCAAATCCGACTCCGAATCGACATTCAAATCCCAAAAAATTGTTTTATGAAATTTCTATAATTTTTCCCAAATCTCTATCTCAAAATACTAATTAAATGATAAAAATAATAATATATTCATGTATATTATCCAAATCCGAGTTAGAATCACTTACCCCGATAATTTTCTTGAAAATCCCACGAAAAATCACCACAAACCGAGCTCCCAAAGGCCAAAAATAAAAAATGAGATGAAAACCTCGTTTATATGGTACCACATATGACTTTCAAAGTGCTGACCGCACATTGTTTTGTATGGTCCGCACATTTAAGGTCTCTACGGCCACAATCCAAATTGTGCGGCCGCACTTCAGCAGACACTACACTACCAGGTTTAGGTAAATTGACTATAACATTTTATATAAATGTCCAAATAATAATTGTTTTACCTTTTCTGGAAACTAGACTTAAAGAGCTACAACTTTTGTTTTTGGATCATCTCCAAATTCGTTATAGATCAAAAGATATAAGTTTTCGAAATCAGACCATCGAACCTGCGGATTCTCCTTTCTGCGGCCGCGAGAAGAATCCTGCGGACTGCACATTATCAATTGTAGTCCGCACATTTCCAACTGCGGTCCGCACAATTACCACTGCCTCTGCACTTTGGGAGTTTGCGGCTGCACATCTGCACTCCAAAATGTTCAAGAATATCATTTGAGTGCCGAAATGCCCAAACTGTTCAAAACTCACCCCGAAACTCACCCGAGCCACTCGGGCCTCAACCAAACATACCAACAAGTTCTAAAACCTATCGCAGACCTGCTAGATACCTCAAATCACATCAAACAATGTCGAAACTATGAATCACACCACAAATCAAACTCATAAATTTTCAAATCTTCCAACTTCCAAAACTCGTGCCGAAACATATTAAATTAACCCGGAATGACGTCAATTTTTGTATGCAAGTTCCAAATGACATAACAAAGCTAATCCAACTCTCGAAATCATATTGCGACTCCGATATCACCAAATTCAACTTTTGGTCATACTTCCAAACCTTTCATTTCCAACTTTCGCCATTTCAAACAAAAATCAACTACGGACTTTCAAATAAATATCCAAACACACTCGTAAGTCCAAAATCACCATATGTAGCTAGTGGAACCATCAAAATTCTCTTTCGGAGTCGTTTTCTCCAAAGTCAACTCTCCAGTCAACTCTTTTCTTTCAAGCTTCTTAAATAAGAACTGTTCTTCCAATTTGATCCCGAATCGTCCGAAAACCAAATTCAACCACACACACAAGTCATAATATGCATTACGAAGCTGCTCGAGATCTTAAGTCGATGAACGAGGCATAAATTCTTAAAACGATAAGTTGGGTCGTTACATATAGAGTTTCTCTATTCTTGTGGATCAGGCCGAATACCTCGACAGTATATTTAGATGCATCTATGATTCGTGCCGGTCAACCCTCGGTAGTATACACACTATTCTGGATCGAACCATATGACTTCGGCATAAATCGTGCATGATATTGCTAGCAGTCCGATTATACTTGATATTTCTTTCTTGACCTAAGACTTGATAATTACTTAGTAGCTCTTATGTGTTAAAACTTGGCCTATGATAGTTAGAGGTTTTTAAATTGATATTATGTTAAAGAATCATTGTTTAATGTTTCTTATTCCATTGTTACTGTTGTATATCATGTCTGTTTATAATTCCTGCACTTTATTTATTGACCTCTAGTAAGTGTCTATGTCGACCCCTCGCCACTACTTCTTCGAGGTTAGACTAGATACTTACTGGGTACACGTTGTTTATGTACTCACGCCACACTTCTGCACTAATCGTGCAGGATCTGAGGCATGTACATCTGGTGGACAATTAGGCGCGCATCCTCGTTACCTGGAGGTCTAGTGGTGAGATGCTTCTCATGCTCCATTCTGCAGCACCTGGGGCCTCCTCTTGTTGTATTTATTATTTCTGTCTATTTTACTTCAGACAATAGCTTTAGGGGGTTTTGTATATTCTACTAGATTGCTCGTGCACTTGCGACACCAGATTTTAGAAATTGCTAGTAGATATTTATGATTTTTATCTATTAATATCACTATTTCACTCTTGTATTTTATTTTATGCTTTACACCATCATGACTACTAATTCTTGATTTCTTTATAATAAAATGAACAATTAAATAGACAGTTTACTGCTGGCTTGTCTAACGGCGACGTTGGGAGCCATCACGGCCTATGGTGAGAATTGGGCCATGACACCTCAAAACTCCACCAAGTAGTCCCAAAATTAAGATTCAAACTCTTTAAGATGTACTCAATCTATTTCAACAACACTCGTTCGAAATAATTTTTAATTTCGAAAACCCATATTTTCAAATTTAAGCTTAAGATAGTATCAATAGATTTTAATGGAGTTTTAGCTCATCTTGTTTACTTATCTAATTATTTTGCTAAGCTACTGCATCAAAATACTTCTATTTATGATTTTTATTTATCTCTTCTATTGCTTTTTGTACTTGAGTTTTTGTCATTAACTTGCAAGTTTCTTTGTCTCTCTTTTACGGAAACAAATTGCAATTTTTTGTGATAAACAATTGTCCAGACTTGATTCTAGACTATCTATAGAATGTTTAATTATTGTTATGTCGTTCCCAGCTATTCTTACCCTCTTTTTTTTTGCCTCAGATTATCCGGAAGAATCGCAAAAGCAAGAAGGTTACATATATATATATATGCTGATAATACTGAAATAATGTCATCTTATTACAACACTATCTTTGCTCTCAAGCTGAAAGTAAACTGTGAGGTTTGTGGAAAGAAATTAAGAAAAAACCTAAAAATTAAGGGGGTCCAATTGGCTACATGAGGAAGAATGGGGAGGTAGACTAAAGAAAAAAAGAAACATACAAATTACTACTTGGACTAGTATTGGTAGCATTTGACTAATATTAGTAGTATTTTATGAATTGACTAATATTGATAGTATTTTGGCTCTAAAAGGCCAAATTGGGTAGTTTCCTCTAAAAAAATAAAAACAATATTGAGATTTTTACACACGTGATCATTTATTAAATCTTATTGTCACTAATAAGATCACTCTTTATTTATTAGATAAATAATACTCCCTTCGTTCAAATTTATGTAAAAGTATGTTATTGGGCACGAAGTTTAAGAAATAAAGTAAGACT
This sequence comes from Nicotiana tomentosiformis, assembly GCF_000390325.3. Taxonomy (NCBI): domain Eukaryota; kingdom Viridiplantae; phylum Streptophyta; class Magnoliopsida; order Solanales; family Solanaceae; genus Nicotiana; species Nicotiana tomentosiformis. The sequence goes on from NC_090819.1 coordinate 56,356,967, forward strand.
TTTGAAATTTGTGGTTTAGGACAAGCCATAGAAATTTGTGTGGCTAGGAATCATCTCACTAATGGTAAAAAAGAATTTAAAGTTGAATTATTACAAAATATAAAAATGTGTCATTCTTTTTTGAACTAATCAAAAAGGAATAAGCGTCACATAAAATGGAATGAAAAGACTGTATTTTTCTACAACTTTAGCATATTTAAAAGATATGTGCCGATTTAAAACATAAAGAGATTCCCCAAATTAAGGAATCAATTTTTATTGTTATTGATATTTGATACTTTCTCTCATCTCTTGGTTCACATGTTATTCAAAGTATATACTTGCAAATATATTACATAAAAACAAATTTAACCTATGAAAAATGTGGTCAGAAATCCATAATAGAGTCTGACCACAACGATTGATTATCTTCATGCATAAGGATACTAGATTACCTAGAAACATGCCATTATATATGTGTAAAAAAAATAAAGTATATCACATAAATTATTTATATACGAATATTATACAAATATACAAGTTATATTAGTGCAACATATAAATAGTATACTGATGATATATATTTAAATATAAATATGTGTATATATACGATTTCCCCTTAAAATAACATGGTTTATAATGTATATCTATATCTATATTATTATAAAAGCATGAATACAATGTCGGTTTATAAAAATAACCTTATAATTTTAAGCATAATAACTCATAATAAAAGGACCTAACCGGAAGTCTAAATATTAACTTTATAATCCTATTAGTTTTAGGACATAATACTACACGTTAGGGATTCCTACATGATTACCTTTAAGAATCTTATTAGTATAATTATTTTCGGATTGTCTAATCCATATAAAATTGAACAAGTAAATATGTTTAGTCATGTAATCATATTACTTTTAGGATATACTTATTAAAAAATTCTATTACCAATTTAATTTGAAAACGTATTATAATATTTTATTACTAATTTAATTTGAGAATGTATTATATTGTCCAAATCTATTTAGAAAAATGAGAGCCTATATTATTATAAACGCATAAATACAATATTAATATATTAAAATTTCCATAAAATATTAAACGGAAGAACTCATAGGGAAAGGACATAACTGCAATAACTTATTTTTTGGACTACAATATCTTCTATGCTAATTTATAATATATAAATTTTAAAATTAATAAAATTTTGTCTATTAAATTCTTATTTAAAATATGTACGAAGGTTTAATAAAATTAATTTCATAAAAATTTTCCATATTGGCAATACATTACCACTACATAATGTCCAATACGAAGAAAAAATAAAAGTAATATTAAATAGAATGCATAAAGAGTTAAAATTGAGAGAAAAAAAATACCACCACGATAATATATTTTTATATTATATTTGAACTATTTTCCTACTCAAATAATATTTTTTTATCAATTTTTTGTGTAAAATCCCAATTATTAAACAACAGCTAAGAAAATATTTAAGAATATAAATTTGTGAGAAAGAAAAAAAAAATTATCTTAAGAGTCAATATCACTAATGATTCTACAAACATAAAAATCTAAAAGTGAAATGTCATATCAATCTTTTACTCTTTGGAAATAAAATGTATGGTGGATAATAATATAATTAAGATTAAATATTCAAAATAAGAGATGAACTAATATTAAGTTCTGAATCAACATAGAATAAATTATTTTTTATGTTAAAACCAAATAATTAAATCTTTTAATTAATTATTTAGCAAGAGAATCCAATTCAATTATTTTTTAAATCCATCATATGAGTAAAATTCTTTTTCAAGTTAAAAAAAAAATCTCAGGGTACATAAAGTTTTTCCATAAAAAGAGTGCTAGAATACAAAGTAAAAAAGTTAGTATATTATTAAGAATCAAAATGTTATACAAGTGTCTGAGGAAGCACAATCAAAGCTAAATCCTAAACAAGAATAAGTTTTCAAGACTATATTATAAAGAGTCGACTCTGGTATAACGGAATTATTCTTTGTAGATGTCTCCGGCGGAATCGAAATAATATTTCTATGTCATATATTACTTGCAAATATCATATCAAGAGGCATGACACTGTTAGCAATAATAGCAAGTGGTGTCCAAACAATGATTTTATTATGAGACCACCTACTTTAGATTTGATATACCTCTTCAAACAACTTAAATAACCATCAAAAATATATCAAAGTAGAGCAATGATGCTAAATTTATAAGAAAATCAAAATTGATAATATGGAATGAAGCACTTATGACTAAGTGTCAAATGATCGAAATAATTGCCCAGATTTCTAGAAATATATTGGATATTAATGAACCGTCTGGTGAAAAATTAATAGTTTGGGAGGTGGTTTCTGTCAAGTACTACTAGTGGTTCCAAAATCGACAAAAGTAAAGACTGTAAAAGCTAGCTTGCCAAAGTTATACTTCTGGCCTCAACGAAAAAGATTCAACTGACAAGAAATATAAAGTAAGAACATATCCAATATTCAGTATCTTCTTGCTTCGTGTCGGAAACGAAGAAGAGCATCCGATAAAAGATGATTTGGTTCTTCCCGAACACTTGGTTATCAATCCCACTGGTAATATTAGTGCATTTAATAAAAGAAAAATTTCTATCATTAGATTAAAATGCAATTTGTGTAAATTGCATGATAGAATTAAAAAGATATCTTAGCTAGCAAAAATGAATGTGTTGATCAACTAAATAAAAAATTGATTGCAAAATTTTATAGTAAAAACAAAATATTTTTTAGTTTTTGACTCAGCAGAAAATGATACTAATAATTACTACCAAAAAAAATACTTAAATACTTTAATACCAAATGGCCTTCTACCATACATGTTTGTTGTGATGTTTCTTATTTCTTACTTATGTTAGTGTCACCGTATATATAGTAGACTAAGTTAAAATTGATCTTCCATTGTATATAGGTTAATTTTGAAGAAAAATATGCCTGTCATGCTACTGAAAAACTTAGATACGCCGAATAGCTTATGTAATAGCACACAAATGGTATATAGAAGTTTTGACAATAACGTCATACATGCAAAAATTATGATATTGGTTAATGTGCTTCTAAGTATATTCTTATCCCTGAATTCAACTTTTGTCTTCCGAAACTAAGGAATGTCCTTTTAAATTTGTGTGAAAATAATTTTTAGTATGTTTATGTTTTGCAAATATAATAAATAAAGAACAAGGACAAACATCCTAAATATTGGACTATATTTACCGCAGTATATTTTCTTGCACGAACAACTGTATGTTGCACTTTCAAGAGGGATATCAAGATCGACAACGAGAGTTATGGTTAAGGCAGAGCAACCAACGCATTAGGAGGAAACATACACAAAAAAGTACTGTCCACAAAAAAGGGTTCGTTAAGATACCATCACATTAAATACTTTTAAATTATAATATATAATTATCTAACTCACATGACAAAATTGATCATTTTGTCTAAGTTTTGATGATGTCCTTTTATTTTAAATTCATATACTATGCTAATGTAATAATATTTTTCGGTATTTAGATGATTGTTGTAATATTATACATAAAAATTCTCTCTTTAATTAAATTTTATTGTTCCTTCATATAAATAAATGTTTAAATCATCACGTGTCATTATTAACGTGCAACACACGTTCATAGATACTAGTTATTATAAAAGCATGAATACAATATCGATTTACAAAAATAACCTTATAATATTAAGCATAATAACTCATAATAAAAGGATATAACCGGAATTCGAGATATTAGCCTTATAATCCTATTAGTTTTAGGACATAATACTACACGTTAGAAATCCTACATGATTACCTTTAGGGATCCTATTGGTATAATTACTTTCAGGCTGTCTAATTCGTATAAAATTGAATAAGTAAATATCTTTAGTCATGTAATCCTATTACTTTTAGGATATACTTCTTAAAAATTTCTATTACTAATTTAATTTGAAAACGTATTATAATGTCCTATTACTAATTTAATTTGAGAATGTATTACATTGTTCAAATTCATTTAGAAAAAAGGGAGCCTATATTATTATAAAAGCACAAATACAATATTAATATACCAAAATAGCCCTAAAATATTAAACGGAAGAACTCATAGGGAAAGAACATAACTGCAATAACCTATTTTTTGGACTACAATAACTTCTATGCTAATTTTTAATATTTAAGTTTTTAAAATTAATAAAATTTATCTATTAAATCCTTATTAAAAATATGTAAGAAGGTTTAATAAAATCAATTTCATAAGAATTCTCTGTATTGGCAATACATTACCACTTCATAATGTCCAATACCAAGAAAAAATAAAAGAAATATTAAATGTACTGCATAAAGAGTTGAAATTGAGAAAATAAAATACCCCCACGATAATATATTTTTATATTATATTTGAATTATTTTCCTACTCAAATAATATTTTTAATTAATTGTTTTGTGTAATATTAAAAAATACCAAATTATTAAACAACAACTAAGAAAATATTTACGAATATAAATGTGTGAGAAAGAGAAAAAAATGGCTGGTAAGAGTCAATACAACTAATGATTCTACAGACATAAAGATCTAAAAGTGAAATGTCATATCATTCTTTTACTCTTTGAAAATAAAAGTTATGGTGGATAAAATTATAATTAAGATTAAATATTCAAAACAAGAAATGAACTAATATTAAGATATGAATCAACGTAGAATAAATTATTTTTTATGTTAAAACTAAATAATTAAATTTTTTAATTAATTATTTAGCAAGAGAATCCAATTCAATTATTTTTTAAATCATATGAGTAAAATTCTTATTCAAGTTTTAACAAATATCTTAGGGTACATCAATTTATTCCATAAAAAGAGCATTAGAACACAAAGTAAAAATGTTAGTATATTATTAAGAATCAAATACAAGTGTATGAGGAAGCACAATCAAAGCTAAATCCTAAACAAGAACAAGCTTTCAAGACTATATTATAAAGAGTCGACGAGTGGGTTGCTCTAGTGGTAAGCACCCTCCACTTCCAACCAAGAGGTTGTGAGTTCGAGTCACCCCAAGAGCAAGGTGGGGAGTTCTTGGAGGGAGGGAGCCGAGAGTTTATTGGAAATAACCTCTCTACCCCAGGGTAGGGATAAGGTCTGCGTACACACTACCCTCCCCAGACCCCACTAGTGGGATTATACTGGGTTGTTGTTGTTGTTGTTCTGCTATAACGGGATTATTCTTTGTATAAGCCTCTGGCGAAATCGAAATAATATTTCTATGTCATGCATTACTTGCAAATATCATATCAAGAGGCATAAAATTGTTAGCAATAATAGCAAGTGGTGTATCATATCTGAGCTTGTATGCCAAGGAATTGAGCATCTCTAAGCTTTTCTCTTTCCTTGGCCGCTTCTAGCTCTGATGTGAGCTTTGTCACTGTCTCCCGCATAGCGGAGAGGCTCTCCCTATTAAGTTGCTCGCCTTGCGAGGAAGTCCCTATTCCTCACATTCCACACTTATAGCGATGGAGGTTTTTAGTAGGAAGCCCGTATACCTTCCCCCATTTTGGACCTCCAACAGATTCTAACCATATTCTTTCAGCATCCTCGTCCGAAGTTTGGGTTGGCTCACCCGATTCACCAGCTGGATGACTACGGATGAATTCCTCCACGTTACTTTGGTAGCGACCCTATATTATTTTAAATTAAATCAGTATTTCAAAATTTTTATAAAAGTAAATTATAATACTTAAATAAAATTGAAAGCTTACATATGCAGTCGAGGCCCGGTCCTCGACCCACCTATCTTGATCCCCCTCTTTCTTCTTCTTCTTCACAATATGTGTCTCCTTGAATAGCTCATCATGACTCATTGGACGCCCATACTTCTTTTCCAGAAAACAAATTAATTTAGTTAATAAACAGAATAGATATACTTAGAAAAGTAAAATAATTTAAGCAATTACGTACCAATCTTCTTTTTATCGTCCCTAGGCTGATCGCACCTCCAGTGTGCAAGGAGCCTCCCTTTTCGGATGCTCGAGTTTTCTTTCCTTTTTCGCTCCTCTCTAAGAACTCTACGGTAAGCCATTGCCTTTGCAAATCATTCCACAAATTCTCAAGTAACCAGCCAGGCCTCTTGTTCTTCTCTCTAGCATCCGAGAAAGCATCCGCCAATCTCTTGTGAGCTTTATGATGAAAATTTGTAGCCACTTCCGCGCTATAGCGGTCTTCCCATACACACTTGCTCTGTATTTCAAAAGTTAAATATTAGATGGAAACATCATAAATATAAATTATTAAACTATTTAAAAGCATATTTATACCGTAAATTGATTGAAAATTTGCTCCTTCAGTGAGAATGGGCAATCAGTCCAAGTCGTATAAGGGCCATCATAAAGCTTTCTGATGGCATTGGTGATTATCCTCGTAGTCTTATTACCAGGCCTGAACCTGCAATTTAACAATAAAAACACATTAATATCTTAGTAAAAATGTTACAAATCAATAGACGCAAAAATAATGAATAACACTTACCCATCACCCTCAGGGACTATGATGATCCTGCCATATCGATCATAATGCACTACCTCATCATCACCATCCGAAGCATGTGTATCAGAGGCATGTGAAGATGGTGTAGGCGGGTCAGAGCTAATGCCTCGCAGGCGAAGGCCTGCAATAGATGGAGTCGATGATGAAGATGGCTGCGATCCCTGTGACTGCGACATTGCTGGATGCGACCCAAGTGGATGTGATACCGATGGCTGTGACTCGAGTGGCTGTGACCCGAGTGGCTGTGACATGGGTGGATGCGATCCATGTGGCTGTGATATGTAGGGATGTGATCCATGTGGATGTGATGCAGATGGCTGTGAGGCAGCTGGACTGTATGTCGGACGTATAGTCCTATGGCCCTGTGATGGAAGACTGGGTGTCTGAATGAAGGTGTACGGCTCGTGATGCTGTGGCAGCTCAGTATAGCCGTGTGGTGGAGGATAAGACATAGGCATCTCTGAAAAGGGTGGACAAGAGGGAGTATTATTTTCTACCCTCCTCTTTCCCTTCCTACCCTTTTCTCGACCCCGAGAACTAGTAGGGTCATTGTTACCTTGACCCTTGCCTGCCATCTGCATAATATAATACACATTTAGATTGAAACATATAAGAAACTAGCTATAAAACGAGAGTGCTTTAAAAAACCAACTTTTTAATCCTCATCGACGTATTGTTCCTCGTCCGAGAATTCTTCGTCCTCACTTGTTTGAGCTTCATCAGTTGATTCTTCGTCCTCATTTTCTATAATTGTTACTTCATTTATATCAACTTCTTCCAATATGCGTTCAGGATGTTCCAAATCATTTTCTAACTGATCGTCCACTATTTGGTGAACATTGGAGATATCGTTTTGATATGCAACATCTAACACATTCTCGACTTCCACCCTACCTACAGGCTTAGTTTTTATTACAACCCACCAATCGGACTTATTCCGCCGCAATGGATAAGGAGCATAATACACTTGCCTAACGTTATGTGCAATTATGAAAGGATCATAGCGATCATACTCCCTCGTATGATTAACCTCAATTATGTTGTATTGGTTGTGTACTCTTGTACCTCTTGTTGGATTTGGGTCAAACCACTTGCATCTAAAGAGTATCAATTTCTTATATGGCCAACCTGTATATTCTAGTTGTAATATTTCTTTGACCACACCATAATAATCAATATCTCCAACTTGGTTGCCATCACCACCTTGAACCCACACCCCGCTGTTGTTGCTATTTTTATTTTTAGAGCAATCCTCTGTATGAAACTTATAACCATTCACTACGTACTTAGACATTGTTGTGACCTGAAGCCCAGGTCCCCAAGATATATCTTTCAAAAATTGATTTACACCATTATTTGGATTATTTACCTACATAGAGTTAAAAAATTCATAAGTTAGCACAACTTATGAATTAATTTTTATACATTCACTACATATGTGTATATATATATATATATACACTTACAAACTGTTTGAACCACGTATCAAATATCGTATATACAACATCATAGCCAAATTGACCCACGAAGTGACTGTGACATATCAAATATTTTTAGTAGTTGCATCAATATGTAGTCACAGTAAATTTTACATTTTGATAACTAATAAATCAATACTTACTTGAGAAATGGTACAACTTCGGGACAATTTAGCAACACATGAAGTGTAGCTGACTTGTACTCCATATCACTCAAACTTCTCTTTCTAACATCCTTAGAACATCGGCCTGGTTGATTGAATATGGACATTGGTGGATATAATGGATCATTCACACATTCGACCGTGTGCCTATTGGGCCTATTCCTAGAACATGGCACGTTACTCTCAAAATAATAAGAACAAAAATGTGCAGTTTCCTTTGCAAGATAGGCTTCGCATATAGATCCTTCAATCTTATTCCTCTGCTTAACAAATTGTTTGCATTTGCCAATTGTCCTACATAATCTCATGTTAGCCAAGAACATTCAAATAAAATAGAATATTACATCAAACTTATAATATTACCTCTCAAAGGGATACATCCATCTGCATTGAACAGGCCCTCCAAGTCGTGCCTCGTGTACAAGGTGTATTGGAAGGTGTTCCATCACATCAAAGAAACCACATGGGAATATTTTTTCCATCTTACTAGAAATTACACGGATGTTCTGGTCCATCCGAAGTAGGTTTTCTTCCCTTAATGTGGTAGAACACAAGTCTTTGAAAAACAAACTAATCTCTGTGATGGGTTTCCAGATTCTTTCAGGCAAACCACAAAATGCAATAGGCACTAAGGTCTCCATGAAAATATGGCAGTCATGACTTTTCAAATGGCTCAATTTCCCTACCTCCATATCTACTTTTTTTCCAAGATTCGACGCATAACCCTCAGGCATCTTCAATTTCGTAACCCAATCATAAATTTGTCGTCTTTCCTCCAAAGTGAATGTGTAACTTGCTTTGGGCTTGAACACCTTACCATTGTTTGCTGTCTGCAAATATAATTCAGGCCGCCTGCAATATTCTTGTAAGTCCATTCTAGCCTTCGGGTTATCTTTTGTCTTACCTTTAACATCCATCACTGTGTTGAACAAATTATCAAAATAATTCTTCTCAATATGCATGACATCAAGGTTGTTTCGGAGAAGATTATCCTTCCAAAAAGGCAACTCCCAAAATATACTCTGTTTCGTCCAATTATGATTAACACCATATCCGGGGAATCTATAAGGTGGAGCCTCAGTAACTTTACTGAAGTTCTGGACCCTCTCCCAAATTTTCTCACCTGAAAGTATCGGAGGTGGAGAATCATATTCCACTTTATTCTTTTTGAATGCATTTTTCATCCTTCTAAACTCATGATTATCAGGCAAGAATTGACGGTGACAATCAAACCATGATTGCTTTCGGCCATGTTTCAAAGTGAACGCTTTACTATTTTCCATGCAGTAAGGACAAGCTAGCTTCCCAGCAGTCATCCACCCAGACAACATTCCATATGCAGGAAAATCATTAATAGTCCACATTAAATTAGCACGCAAGTTAAAATTCTGCTTGGTTGATATGTCATATGTTTCAACACCATCATACTATAATTGTTTTAGCTCATCAATCAAAGGTTGCAAATATACATCAATCAAACTTTTTGGATTACGTGGACCGGGGATAATACAATTTAAGAATATATATGGACTAGTCATACACAACTCAGGTGGTAGATTATAAGGTGTAAGAAAGACAGGCCAACATGAATATGGTGTCGCAGATATAGAAAAAGGCGTGAAGCCATCCGTAACAGACCTAACCGAATGTTCCTTGGTTCACTAGCAAAATCTGGATATATCCTATCAAAGTGCTTCCAAGCTTCTCCATCTGAAGGATGACACATAACACCAGGTGGTCTTCTATTTTCAAAGTGCCATCTCATATGAGGAGCAGAACTCATCGACGCATATAACCTCTTTAACCTAGGTATAAGAGGTAAATAATGCATCGCCTTGACAGCGACCATATTCCCGCTGGAAAGCCTCTTGAAACGAGGCTTTTTGCAAAATTTACAACTGTCTAAAGTTGCATCATCTTTATAATATAACATGCAACCATCTTCACAACAATCAATTCTCATTGACGAAAGTCCTAACTTAGAAATCAATCTCTTCGCCTTATAGAAATCACCAGGTAAGTTGATATTAGGGTCAACTAGTTCACTCATAAGGTCAATGAAAGAGTCCATGGCTGCTTGAGAAATATTCCAATTAGATTTGATACTTAGTAATCTAACTACAACAGACAGCTCAGAGTGCGGACTTTCTTCACGTAGTGGACGACTAGCTTCCTCTAACTGTTCATAAAAATGTTTTGCGTCATCATTAGGAGTTTGTTCAACATTTTCATTGGGTTCACCCCCAAAAGCATCCGCAACCATATCCTGAATTCTAGAATCAAGATTTGTATTCTCTACCGACCTACTACTTTCACCAACAACCATGTTATGAAATATCCCACGGCTACCATCGATCTCTCCATGATTAGTCCACACAAAGTAATTCTCTATAAACCCCTTCCTATAAAGATGAAGCTTAACTTCCTCCGATTTTTTAAACTTCATACAATCGCACCTGACACAAGGGCACCTAATTACTCCTTCACTTTGGTATGGTGGAAGTGACATTGCATGTCTAATAAAGTCATCAACCCCTTCTACAAAATCCTCCCGCAATCCCCGCCGATTAGGATAATTTCTATTGTACATCCAAGTACGATGTTCCATCTATACAAATAAAACAAGAACAAATTAATTTATTCTACAATTATAAATTAATTATATCTTTTTTAGTTAATTCAAGATAATTATTTTTTCCTAATTACACCAATTTATATCCTAAAATTTCAATTCATATCCAAAAGGTCCAATTCATATCTTAAAAGTTCAATTCATATCCTAAAAGTTCAATTCACAAGAACAAATCCTAAAAACTAAAATTTCAATTCATATCCTACGAGTTTAAACATAAACTAACTAAACTAAAGAAATTCAACCCATACCCTAAAAGTTCGATTCACAAGAACAAATTAATTTATTCTATAATTATAAATTAATTATATCTTTTTTAGTTAATTCAAGATAATTATTTTTTCCTAATTATACCAATTTATATCCTAAAAGTTCAATTCATATCCAAAAGGTCCAATTCATATCTTAAAAGTTCAATTCATATCTTAAAAGTTCAATTCACAAGAACAAATCCTAAAAACTAAAATTTCAATTCATATCCTACGAGTTTAAACATAAACTAACTAAACTAAAGAAATTCAACTCATACCCTAAAAGTTCGATTCACAAGAACAAATTAATTTATTCTACAATTATAAATTAATTATATCTTTTTTAGTTAATTCAAGATAATTATTTTTTCCTAATTACACCAATTTATATCCTAAAAGTTCAATTCATATCCAAAAGGTCCAATTCATATCTTAAAAGTTCAATTCATATCCTAAAAGTTCAATTCACAAGAACAAATCCTAAAAACTAAAATTTCAATTCATATCCTACGAGTTTAAACATAAACTAACTAAACTAAAGAAATTCAACCCATACCCTAAAAGTTCGATTCACAAGAACAAATTAATTTATTCTACAATTATAAATTAATTATATCTTTTTTAGTTAATTCAAGATAATTATTTTTTCCTAATTACACCAATTTATATCCTAAAAGTTCAATTCATATCCAAAAGGTCCAATTCATATCTTAAAAGTTCAATTCATATCCTAAAAGTTCAATTCACAAGAACAAATCCTAAAAACTAAAATTTCAATTCATATCCTACGAGTTTAAACATAAACTAACTAAACTAAAGAAATTCAACCCATACCCTAAAAGTTCGATTCACAAGAATAAATTAATTTATTCTATAATTATAAATTAATTATATCTTTTTTAGTTAATTCAAGATAATTATTTTTTCTTAATTACACCAATTTATATCCTAAAAGTTCAATTCATATCCAAAAGGTCCAATTCATATCTTAAAATTTCAATTCATATCCTAAAAGTTCAATTCACAAGAACAGATCCTAAAAACTAAAATTTCAATTCATATCCTACGAGTTTAAACATAAACTAACTAAACTAAAGAAATTCAACCCATACCCTAAAAGTTCGATTCACAAGAACAAATTAATTTATTCTACAATTATAAATTAATTATATCTTTTTTAGTTAATTCAAGATAATTATTTTTTCCTAATTACACCAATTTATATCCTAAAAGTTCAATTCATATCCAAAAGGTCCAATTCATATCTTAAAAGTTTAATTCATATCCTAAAAGTTCAATTCACAAGAACAAATCCTAAAAACTAAAATTTCAATTCATATCCTACGAGTTTAAACATAAACTAACTAAACTAAAGAAATTCAACCCATACCCTAAAAGTTCGATTCACAAGAACAAATTAATTTATTCTACAATTATAAATTAATTATATCTTTTTTAGTTAATTCAAGATAATTATTTTTTCCTAATTACACCAATTTATATCCTAAAAGTTCAATTCATATCCAAAAGGTCCAATTCATATCTTAAAAGTTCAATTCATATCCTAAAAGTTTAATTCACAAGAACAAATCCTAAAAACTAAAATTTCAATTCATATCCTACGAGTTTAAACATAAACTAACTAAACTAAAGAAATTCAACCCATACCCTAAACTAAACTAATTCATAACTAATTGACTAATTAACAAAACTAATTAGTTAATAAAACTAATTAACAAAACTAATTAAAACAAGACCTAAACCCTAATTCTCAATAAAATGCAATGTTCAAATAATTGAAACACTAATTAATTGCAACTAATTCATAACTAATTAACAAAACCTAGAAATAATAAATAAATGGGTTGTAATTCAAACCTAGAATTTTTAGGAGATGGAGAAGGAGAGGGGCGGCAGTGGCAGTGGTAGCGGCGAGGGCGAGGGCGAGGGCGAGGGCGAGGGCGAGGGCTGGACGGTGAGGGCGAGGGCTGGGAGAAGGAGAGGGGAAGGTTTTGAGTGAAGAGGGGAAAATTTCAGAGAAATGGGGGTTTCCCCGTTTTTCAATTCTCTGATTTTAGAATTACCGACCAAAGTTGGTCGGTAATTTTGGTCGGTACATTAAGTGTTGACCGTTTGACCAAAAACCGACCAACTTTGGTCCTTTTTTTTTTTAAAAAAATTAAATTCTTTTTTTTTTTTGTGTTTTTTTCTTAAAATATTATAAACTATAAAAAAAATATTATAAACTACAAGCATTTATTTTATTTAACTATGCAATTATTATAAATAATTATAAACTATAAGCATAATCTTTATAAATAATTATATTAACTATTTAATTTTAATAAATTATAATAGCATCTATCTAAGTAAATTTTCTAAGTTATAATTAAGCATGAGAGTAATTTCTCTCACACACACACATACACTATATTGTAATTGATGCTAATAACTTCTTTTTTCATTCGTTCATCACTAATAATGCATGACATAGATTAATCGATATATAGGTCGAGACGTTTTGATGAATCATCGATTAATATTCATCGATACATCTAAGTAAGTTATAAGTCGATGAATCAATTTACAAATAGATATATTTGATGATAAAGTATATATACTAATTAGTATCTTCCCAAGTCTATCCCTAAAAGAACCCGACCCTGTGGTCCTAGCGCTTCGTGTTCTTATATATATATACACACACAAACACACTTCACTGTAATACTTTAACTATATATATATAGCTTCTTATAGTATATGTTAGTGTGTATATATATAGCTTGTTAAAGTTTAACCATGTTTGGCCTATTAATTTAACTCGTTTACTTAATACTAATATTTTCTTTCGTTTATTTAATTTTTGATTCATATATATATATATATATATATATATATATATATATGTCAAAGATGTTTAGTATTAATTCTTTTATTTTTCATTCATTCATCACTAATAATGCATGGCATAGCTAGATTAATCGATATAAGTCGAGACGTTTTGTTTTTACTATTAGTCGATATAGGTCAAACATTTTGTTTTTAATATTCATCGATGCATCTAAGTAAGTTATAAGTCGATGAATCAATTTACAAATAGCATGTTATATATAGTATATGTTAGTGTATTCATTATTTGTATTACAAAAGTGTTAACGAATTACATTTATATTATTTAGATAGTAAATATAAAAGTAATTCGAAAGTTTGATCAATGTTGACGTAATAACCGACCAACTTTGGTCGGTTATTTTGCAGAAAATAACAATTACCGACCAAAGTTGGTCGGTAAATGCTTCCCCTACATTAACCGACCAACGTTGGTCGGTAATTTTAAATATAAATTCTTAAATATTATAAAACATTTTAAATAATAAAATAATTATTAAAATTTAAAAAATTGGATCCAGATTACCGACCAACGTTGGTCGGTAATCCAAAATTTTTTTGTCTGACCAGCTGGGTCAATTCGTTGACCAATTTACCGACTAACGTTGGTCGGTATTTAGTTTAAAAAAAATATAAATTTTTTTTTTCCAGTTTCCGTCTAACCTGGACGGTTTTTGGTCGCTTTTTTTGACCGACCAACGTTGGTCGGAAATAGTTGGTCGATTTTTAGCAGATTTTTAGTAGTGCTTACAGAACCAAACATTACCAAAATATTTACACAGGAAACAAAAGAGTTTAATGAATATACCTGTATGAGAAGGGCTATTGCAAGATTGAATGACTGCCTCTTTAGTTACTTATTGCATTATAAATTTAAAACAAAACCTAGGAAGAATCATTATAACGACAAGATACACCAATTTGATTAATGATAATTTTTCTATCTTTTCAACAAAAAAATAACCGGAACAATGACTATTTAAAGGAACTTTTACATATTTATACTACACTAGTTTTAGTGTACGCACTTTGCGCGTGTTTCCCATCTTAATGAGTAATATTGATTAAAAAAGTTACATAAATATTATTCAAAAATTATGTTTAAATGATAAAATAAAAATGAAAGCTCCTAAGATTGATGATTATTTATCCTATATAATTAACTTAATAAACGAATTTTTTTTTTGTCTTAAATTCACTTCAAACTTTGCTCTACTGTAATAATTTATTAGTTCAATTTCACATGTTACCATGTTTAATTTCTTTTTAGTTTCGGCAAGAACACATAGCCCTTAAAGATTTGGGAGTTTTTCTGAAGATATGTTTGAAAGGTTATTCTCAAAGTCATTCGAAAAGACACAAATAAAGTTAATTAGTTAAACTTTTATTACGATTCTTCAAAAAAACTTTAAATAACATAATAGATTAATTGTTGTAATGACCCGGCCGGTCGTTTTGAGTATTACATCCTCGTTCCCCCATTTACTGTTCAATTTATGATTTACAGTTATTGTATGACTTGCCGGAGTAATTGGTTCGGGTCCGGTGAGGTTTGAAATGAATCGCGGATAACTCCAAGTGATCGAAAAACAAAACCTTCCTAGACCTATGCGATCGTATACTCATCCACGTGATCGCGAAGGGTTAAGCGCGTGGACAGGTTCTGCTTCATTTCCTCTTCGCGAACGCGGTCTTAGCCACGCATTCGCATAACACAGTCTGCCAAACCTACGTGATCGCGGACTTGCCCACGCGATCGCATAGCACAAAATTTCAGTTGCCCAATTAACCCTACGCGATCGCATACCTTCTGATGCGATCGCGTAGAAAGAAACTAGAACCTACAGAAACCAGAACTTGAGCTATCAAGTCAAGTCCAAAAATGATTCGTTAGGCATCCGAAGCTCACCCGAGTCCCTAGGGACCTCGACCAAATATACCAACAAGTCCTAATACATCATATGAACTTAGTCGAGTCTTCAAATCACATCCAACAACATTAAAACACGAATTACACATAGATTTAAGCCTAATGAACTTTGAAACTTTCAAATTCTACAAACGACGCCGGAACCTATCAAATCAAGTCTGATTGACCTCAAATTTTGCACGCAAGTCATAAATGATATAACGGAACTATGAAAATTTTCAAAACTGGATTCTAACCCCCGATATCAAAAAGTCAACTCCCCGGACAAACTTCCAAGCTTAAATTCCTATTTTAGCCATTTCAAGCCTAATTTAACTACTGACTTCCAAATAAAATTCCGAACACGCTCCTAAGTCCAAAATCACCATACGGAGCTGTTGGAATTGTCAAAATTCCATTCCGGGGTCGTTTTCTTAAAATATTGACCGAAGTCAAACTTAGCATTTTAAGGCCAACCTAAGGAACCAAGTGTTCCGATTTCAACCCGAACACTTCCAAATCCCGAAACAACCATCCCCGTAAGTTATAAATTTATAAATGAACATACGATGAGTTTTATTTAGGGGAATGGGGTTCTAAAAGTCAAAATGACCTGCTAAGTCATTACATTCTCCACCTCTTAAACAAACGTTTGTCCTCGAACGGGTTTAGAATTATACCTGGAGTGGTGAAAAGATGAGGATAACAGCTGCGCATCTCATGCTCGGTCTCCCAAGTCGCCTCCTTGACCGGATGACCCCTCCACTGAACCTTCACGGAAGCAATGTTCTTTGACCTCAGCTTTCGAACCTGCTTGTCCAAAATAGCCACTGGTTCCTCAATATAAGATAGATCCTTGTCCAACTGAACTGAAGTCTAACATATAAGACGGATCGCGGTGATACTTCCGGAGCATAGAAACATGAAATACCGGATGAATTGCAAAGAGACTAGGTGGTAGTGTAAGTTTGTAAGCCACCTCTCCAACTCTTTCAAGAATCTCAAAAGGCCCAATATACCTAGGGATCAACTTGCCCTTCTTCCTGAACCTCATCACACCCTTCATAGGCAAAACTCGGAGCAAGACCCGCTCACCAACCATGAATGCAACATCACGAACCTTCCGATCCGCATAACTCTTCTGTCTAGATTAGGCTGTACGAAGTCGATCGTGAATCAATTTAACCTTTTCCAAGGCATCCTGAACCAAGTTTGTACCCAATAGTCTAGTTTCACCCAGTTCTAACCAACCCACTAGAGACCGGCACCGCCTACCATACAAGGCCTCATACGGAGCCATCTGAATGTTCGACTGATAACTATTGTTGTAAGAAAACTCCGAAAGTGTTAAGAACTGATCCCAAGCACCCCCAAAATCTATCACACACACACAAAGCATATACTCCAATATCTGAATGGTGCATTCGGACTGCCCGTCTGTCTGAGGGTGAAACGCTGTACTTAACTCTACCCGAGTACCCAACTCACGTTGTACTTCCCTCCAGAACCGTGATGTAAACTGTGTACCCCGGTCAGAGATGATAGATACCGGTACGCCGTGAAGTCTGACAATCTCGTGAATATAGATTCGAGCCAACTGCTTGGAAGAGTAGGTAGTCATCACAGGAACGAAATGAGCTAACTTGGTCAACCTATCCACAATCACCCAAACTGTATCGAACTTCCTCTGAGTCCATGGGAGCCCAACAACGAAATCCATAGTGATCCGCTCCCATTTCCATTATGGAATCTCTAACTTCTGAAGCAATCCACCCGGTCTTTGATGCTCATATTTCACCTGTAGACAATTTAGGCACCGAGCTACATACTCCACTATTTCTTTCTTCATCTGCCTCCACTAATAGTGCTATCTCAAGTCCTGATACATCTTTGCACCACCCAGATGAATGGAGTACCGCGAACTGTGAGCCTCCTGGACAATCAACTCACGCAAACCATCTACATTAGGCACACATAGCCTACCCTGCATCCGTAATACATCGGCATCTCCAATAGTGACTTCCTTGGCATCACCGTGCTGAACTGTATCCTTAAGGACAAGCAGATGGGGGTCATCATACTGACGCTCCCTGATACGATCATAAAGAGAAGACTAAGAACCACACAAGCCAAAACTCGGCTCGGCTCGGAAATATCCAACCTGACAAACTGATTGGCCAAGGCCTGAGCATATAAGGCTAAAGGCCTCTCTGCTACCGGTAAATATGCTAAGCTTCCCAAACTCTCCGCCTTACGACTCAAGGCATCGGCCATTACATTGGCCTTCTCGGGACGATAGAGAATGGTGATATCATTATCCTTAAGCAACTCCAATCATCTCCGCTGCAGCAAATTAAGATCCTTCTATTTAAACAAATATTGTAGACTCTGGTGATCGGTGTAGACCTTACAATGGACACCATATAAGTAATGCCGCCAAATCTTCAAGGCATGAACAATAGCTGCTAACTCAAGGTCGTGGACCGGATAATTCTTCTCATGTACCTTTAACTGTCTGGACGCGTAGGCAATCACCCTACCGTCTTGCATCAACACTGCACCGAGACCAATACGCGACGTGTCACAATACACAGTATAAGACCCTGAACCTGTAGGTAATACCAATATTGAGGCTGTAGTCAAAGCTGTCTTGAGCTTTTGGAAGCTCTCCTCACATTCCTCAATCCACCTGAACGGAGCACCCTTCTGGGTTAATTTGGTCATAGATGCAGAAATAGAAGAGAAACCCTCTACAAATCGGCGATAATACCCAGCCAAACCAAGGAAACTCAGGATTTCCGTAGCTGAGGACGGTCTGGACCAACTCTACACTGCTTCAATCTTCTTCGGATCTACCTTGTCCCCTCGCACAAAACTATATGGCCCAAAAATCCCACTGAATCAAGCCAGAATTCACACTTTTAAAATTTTGCATATAACTTTTTTTCTCTCAAAGTCTGAAGCACAGTCCTTAGGTGCTGTTCATGAGCTTCCCGACTCCGGGAATACACCAGAATGTCGTCAATAAACACAATGATGAAAGAATCAAGATAGGGCTGAAATACACTATTCATTAAGTGCATAAATGTTATTGGGGGCATTGGTCAGCCCAAAAGACATCACAAGGAACTCGTAATGACCGTACCGAGTCCTGAAAGCAGTCTTCGGGATATCTGGCTCCCGAATCTTCAACTGATGATAGCCTGAACGCAAGTCAATTTTAGAGAATACCCTGGCACTCTGAAGCTTATCAAATAGGTCATCAATACGTGGCAATGGATACATGTTCTTCACTGTAACCTTGTTCAACTGGCGGTAATCAATACACATCCGCATAGAACTATCCTTCTTCTTTACAAATAATATAGGATCACCTCAAGGCGATACACTGGGCATGAAGCCCTTATCAAACAATTCCTGTAATTGCCCTTTTGATTCTTTCAACTCTGCTGGGCCATATGATATGGTGTAATAGAAATGAGCTGAGTGTCCGATAACAAATCAATACCAAAATCAATATCCCTGTCGGGTGGCATAACCGAAAGATCCGCTGGAAATACATCAGGAAAATCCCTTACTATAGGAACTGACTCCACGGTAGGAGTATCAACACTAACATCTCTCACATAGGCCAGATACGCATCATACCCCTTCTCAACCATTCATTGAGCTTTAAGAAATGAAACAACCCTACTAGGAACATGATCCGAGTTACCTCTCCACTCTAGCCGCGGTAGACTTGGCATAGACAACGTCACCGTCTTGGCGTAACAATCAAGAATAGCATGATAGGGTAACAACTAGTCCATGCCCAAAATAATATCGAAATCCACCATACTGAGCAATAATAAATCAGCTCTAGTCTTAAAACCACTGATAAAAATTAAACACGACCGATACACACGGTCCACAATAATAGATTCACCCATGGGTGTAAATACTTAAACAGAAGAACTCAAGGAATCACGTGATACGCCCAAATACGGGGCAAAATAAGATGACGCATAAGAATAAGTGGAGCCTGGATCAAATAAGACTGATGCATCTCTATGACAGACCGGAATAATACCTGTGATAGAAAAATAGGATGCAACGGCCTCTGTCCTAGCAGGAAGGGCATAATATCTGGCCTAGCCTCCCCCTCTAGGGCGATCTCTACCTGTACGACCTCCACCTCTAGCTGGTTGTGCAGGTGGAGTGGCAAGTGGTGCGGTAATCATGGCCTGAGAAGCCTGAGGGCCCTGTGGAATGGGTGGGGCCTGAGAAATTTGTGGAGGTGCACCCCTCCTAAATCTGGGGTAATCCCTCACTATATGACAAGTGTCACCACACTCAAAATAAGCCCTCGGAGGATGTAGCTGCTGGGACTGGCTCGGGCCTGATCGACTAGACTATTCGCTGAAAGCACCTCGTACAGGAGGTACAGTAGACACTGGTAGTGCATAATATGGAACTTGAGGTCTGGGAGTAGCCGGAACACCACTGGAAGCTGGAAGTGCTAAATGAATTGGACGGTTCACATAACCTCTACCATGACGGGCTGCAACTGGGGCACGAGAATTATTATATGTGCCAGAATCTCGGGGTCTCTTAGTTTCCCTCTCTTCCCTCTCTCGAGTCCACATACCTTCCAATCTCCTAGCAATTGACACCACCTGTTGGTATGTGGTGTCCATCTCTAGATCTCGGGCCATACTGAATCTGATACTAGGGTGGAGACCCTCAATAAATCTGTGAACCCGCTTTCGAACAGTAGCAACTAAGATCGGTGCATGCCTAGCCAACTCACTAAATCGGACCGCATATTCTGACACAGTCATAGAACCCTGGCGCAACTGCTCAAACTCTGCGCGCCATGCATCTCTAAGACTCTGAGGAACATACTCCCTTAAGAACATATCTGAAAACTGTGTCCAAGTGAATGAAGATGCCTCAGCAGGACTATCCAACTCATATGCCCGCCACCACTGGTAGGTTGCTCCTCTATACTGGAATGCCATGAAAGAAACCCCACTGGAATCCACAATACCCATAGTACGAAGGATACAGTGACATTCCTCTAGAAAACCCTGAGCATCCTCTGAAGCTAAACCGCTGAAAGTGGGAGGGTGGTACTTCTTGTACCTCTCGAGCCTGAGTTGCTCCCCTTCTGAAGCTGTTGTCCTAATCTCAGGCCGAACTGGGGCCACTGGCTGCACTGGTATAATCTCCGGGACATGGTCAACTTGGGCCCGTGGCTATGGAGTACGGGCGGTGGGAGTCTGTGCTCCTCCCCCGACCTGAGATGTGGCAGGAGCAAGTGGAATTAACCCTACCTGAGCTAGAGTGCCAAACATGCTCAAACAACTGGGCAAGAGTCTCCTGAAGTGCATGAGTAGTAACAGACGTCTTAGGTGCCTGCTCTCCAACTGGAGCTACTAGTGGCTCTGGTGCAGCAGCTCGTGCAGGTGCGCTGGCTGCACCACGTGGTCTTCCTCGGCCTCTGCCTCGATCCCGGCCTCTTGCGGCTCCAACAGGGGGCGCGGGTGTCTGATTATCGGATCTAGTTGTGCGTGTCCTCACCATCTGTGAGAGAATAGAAAGGTAATGGTTTAGAACTTTGAATTCAACAATTGTGCACGATATGGAATCAAAGAAGTGAATATTTTCCTAAAAGTTCCATAGCCTCCTGAAGATAAGTACAGACGTCTCCGTACCGATTCGCAAGACTCTACTAAACATGCTTATGACTCATAACACCTATGAACCTAGTGCTCTGATACCAACTTGTCACGACCCCAAATTCCCTCCGAAGGAGGTCGTGATGGCACCTAGTCTCTAAGACTAGGTAAGCCTATCAATGCGGAATAATAATAGATATCTGAAATATATAAACTACAATTTAAATAATTACAACTCATAAAACCCGGTAGAAATAAGTCAAAAGCATCTAAGAATTTATTCTCCATGTCTCTATACATCAGAGTCTAAAGCAAATAAGGAAGACAACATAGTAAGATAGAAGGGGACTCCGGAGTCTACGGATGCTGGCAGATATACCTCAAAGTCTCCTCGTACAACTAGTTTATTGGTGCCTGGTCTGATAAGATGTACATGGATCTGCACAAAAAGATGTGCAGAAGCGTAGTATGAGTACACCACATCGGTACCCAGTAAGTGCCAAGCCTAACCTCGGTAGAGTAATGACGAGGTCGGGTCAGGCCCTACTGGAAAATAATTAATGGCATGGTAAAATGTTTAACAATATAATAAAATAATATGACAATGGAAATGAGTCAAGTAATATGTCACCATTTAATTACACCAAATATTTGAAATTAATAACTCGTGGAAACAAAATAGAATTTACACCAAATAATGGAAATTTATATCTCATGGAAACAAAATAGAATTCTTTTCAACTTTAAGAATATCACAACAAAAATCAAAGGCGACTGCGGCCATAAATCAATATCAATAAGGGCACTCCCGAGGTACCACCTCGTAGTCCCAAATCATAAATAAATTCACAATATCTCATTTTCTTATATCACCGCGGGAGCCTTCACAATTTATTTTAAAGAAAATATTTTTTTCCCGAAATAGCATCCCGCGTTTTAGCCATCCTTATCACACCGCATGACTTCTAGTAGTTTCCCCTACTAACCACGCGTATCAAGCCATCCTTATCTCACCGCATGCGTTTCAACACTCAAACCTTATACCACCGCATGTGTATCGATATCACAATATATCACAATTTGCACCTCAAGTGTCCAAATATTTCAATTTGCCAAAATAAATCAAGAACAATATTTTTTTCAATAATAAAGAGCCCACGACTCATGCCAAAATAATTCAACAAAATAATATTTCAAAATTTTAATACGTTGCTTCGATTCCAAATTTAAAATGTCAAATAATTCATATTAATAATATTTAATTTAAATAAAATCAACCATCAAATAATGCACCGAATAAAAGAAACCAAGTTTCAATTAAACAGGTAAAATAATTAGCAGGAAAAAGTCAAGCAAATTTAAAGTATTAACATTTAAATCAATGTCGAAGAATATAACAAGGTAAAATTATTTAATTGATATGCAACAGCGATCTATATAATTTAAAGATATAATCTTTCACATTTAGCCCGTGTACACACTCGTCACCTCGTGTACATGACTTTCAACACATTTTAATTTATCACTTCAATACCAATCCTAGGCAAAATTTCTCCCATACAAGGTTAGACAAGTCACTTACCTCGACTTGCTCCAATTTAACCAAGTAGTATGCCTTTTCCTCAATTTTCCGACTCCGATCGACTCGTATCTAGTCCTAATTAATTCGATACAGTCAACAAAAATTATAGGAATCATTCTCATAAGAAATACTATATTTTTCAATAAAATCCGCAATTAGCTCAAAATTTGCCCATAGGGCCTACGTCTAGGAATCCGGCGAAAGTTACGAAATATGAATACTCATTCAACCACGAGTCTAACCATACCAAAATGACTAAATTCCAATAACAATTCGACCCTCAAATCCTTAATTCTATCCCTGAGGGTTTTCAATTTATTTCCAATTTAAATCACCAATTAAATATTAAAAACAGTAATAGATTCGGGTAATCTAATCAAGATTGAGTTAAGAACACTTACCCCAATGTTTTCTCTGAAAATCTCCTAAATATTGCCTCAATCCGAGCTCCAATTCGTTAAAAATGGAAAATGGGACGAAGTCCCATTTTCAGAACTTAAACATTCTGTCTAGTGATTTCTTCTATGCGATTACGGCCAAAGGCACGCGATCGCGAAGAAAAAAATAAGGTTGCCCAGAATTAAGCTTATGCGATCGCGGATAACTCAACGCGATCGCAAAACACAGCCTTCCTAGACCTACGCGATCGCATATTCATCCACGCGATCGCGAAGGGTTAAGCGCGTGGACAGGTTCTGCTTCGTTTCCTCTTCCCGAACGCATAGCACAAAATTTCAGCTGACCAATTAACCCTACGCGATCGCATACCTTCTCACGCGATCGCGTAGAAGGAAACCAGAACCTGCAGAAACCAGAACTTCAGCTATCAATCCAAGTCCAAAAAAATTATCTATTAGGCATCCGAAACTCACCCGAGCCCCTCGGGACCTCAACCAAATATACCAACAAGTCCTAATACATCATATGAACTTAGTTGAGTCTTCAAATCACATCCAATAACAATAAAAACATGAATCACGCATAGATTCAAGCCTAATGAACTTTGAAACTTTCAATTTCTACAAACGACGTCGGAACATGACAAATCAAGTCCGATTGATCTCAAATTTTGCACGCACGTCATAAATGACATAACAGAGCTATGAAAATTTTCAAAACTGGATTCCGACCCCGATATCAAAAATTCAACTCCCTGGTCAAACTTCCAAGCTTAAATTCCTATTTTAGCCATTTCAAGCCTAAATTAACTACGAACTTCCAAATAAAATTTCGAACACGCTCCTAAGTCCAAAATCACCATACGAAGCTGTTGGAATCGTCAAAATTCCATTTCGGGGTCATTTTCTCAAAATATTGACCGAAGTCAAATTTATCATTTTAAGGCCAACTTAAGGAACCAGGTGTTCCGATTTCAACCCGAACACTTTCAAATCCCGAACAACCATCTCCGCAAGTTTTAAATTTATAAAATCACATACGAGGAGTTTTATTTAGGGGAACAGGGTTCTAAAAGTCAAAAGACCGATTGGGTCATTACATGGTGAGGTTTTGAAATAAATTGAGACACTTAGTCTCCAAGATGAAACTTAAGTTGAAAAGATTGACCGAATATTGACTTATGTGTAAATGACCCCGTAATAGAGTTTTGATGATTCCAATAGCTCCATATGGTAATATTGAACTTAGGAGCGTGTCCAGAAAATTATTTGGAAGTCCGTAGTTAAATTAGGCTTGAAATGGCTAAAATAGAAATTTAAGCTTGAAAGTTTGACCGGGGAGTTGACCTTTTGATATCGGTATCGAAATCTGATTCTAAGAATTTGAATAGGTCCGTTATGTCATTTATTACTTGTGTGCCAAATTTGAGGTCAATCGGACTTGATTTGATTGGTTTCGGCATCGAATATAGAAGTTGAAAATTCTTAGTTTCATTAAGCTTGAATTGGGGTATGATTCGTAGTTTTAGCATTGTTTGATGTGATTTGAGGCCTCGACTAAGTTCGTATAATATTTTAGGACTTGTTGGTATATTTGGTTGAGGTACCAGGGGCCTTGGGTGAGTTTCGGATGATTAACAGATCAAATTCGGACTTAAGGAAATGCTGGAATTTTTCTGTTGGTGGTGTCTTCGCACCTGTGCATGAGAGACCGCAGGTACGAGCTCGCAAAAGCGAGCATGGTTGCGCAGAAGCGGAATTGGCTTGGCAAGGGCAGGGGTCCCAGGTGCACATGAAGGACCGCAGAAGCAGACTCGCACCTGCGACGAGTTGATCGCAGAAGCGGAAGTGAGAGAGGAGGTGCTTCATCGCAGAAGCGGCTTGGGTTCCGTAAATGCGAGGCCGCAGAAGAGGACCTCTTGTCCACATAAGCAAAATAAGCCACAGAAGCTGCAACTTCGACAGAGAATTGGGAACCGCAGAAGCGTTTTAGTGAGCAGCAGATGCGAAGACCCCTAGACAGAATATAATCAGAGGGGTTGCAGGATTTTGGCATTTTTCGACATTTCCAACACGAGTTGAGGCAATTTTTCAGAGAGAATTCACGGGAAAACTTGAGGTAAGTCACTTGGGACATTGTTAGTCAATAATATTGGAATATCATTGAGTATTTCGACTAGATTATGTCTTTTTGAGGTGAAATTAGAGGATTTGGGCTTAGGGATTTGAAAATGAGATTTGGTGATTTTATGGTCGAGTTGTTGTCGGAATTTGGTAAATTTGGTATGGTTGGACTCGTGGTTAAATGAGATTTCATATTTTGTAATTTTTGTTGGGTTCCGAGACATGGGCCCCACCGGCAATTTTTGAGTGTAATTTTAGATTTTTGTGCAAAACAATTAGTATTTTGATATGGAATTAATTCCTATAAGTTGTATGGACTGAACCAAATTAATTATGCCTAGATTCGAGCTGTTTAGAAGTATACGAAAAGAATGGAATTTCTAAAGCATTGTTTAGCTTGCTCGACATCGGATTCGGCTTGCTCGAGGTAAGTAACTCTTCTAATCTTGGAGCTGAGGGTATGAACCCTGACTATACGTGTTATGTGTTTGGTGTTGAGGTGACGCACATTCTAGGTGATGGGCATGTGGGCGTGCACCGTATGAACTGTGACTCCGTTATTTCTGTAGTACTATGTAGTTACCTAGACTTATCTGTGATCATGAAATCTCTATGTACTAGAGTTATCGAGTTGCGATTCATGTTATAAACAATGTCTAGGCTACATGCTCATTCTGTCGGGACCTACTGAAGTCATTACTGTTGTTGAGTTATTTGATTACATTGCAATGTCATACTCAGTCATATTTATTCATTGCATATCATATCTCAGTCTCTGTTACTATTTATTGATACATCATATCATTATTTTGGGCTAGTGATGTCATTCTGAGCCCGAGAGACTGGAGAGGTTGATAACTGAGTAAGGCCGAGGGCCCGATTTTGAGATATTGATACTGTAGCACGTGAGATATCCGTGCGAATTTTAGCGCTTTGGCTGAAGGAGCCCCTCTGGAGTCTAAACACACCCCCAGTGAGCGCGGTTGATTTATATTGAAGGATGGATCTTCCCTGGACATGGATCTTGTCCGAAGCATTTACACTTGGGGATGGATCTTCCCTAAGGGCTGGATTGGCCCTATTCAGTACTGAGTGACTGATGGTCAGTTGATGTATATATTCCGGGATGGATCTTTCCTGGGCCGGATTGGCCATATACAATACTGAGTAATTGATCATGATGAGTGGAAAGTGCAAGACAGTGATATTGAGTACTCTGAGAGTGTGAGTACATGGGTTCGTCTTTGAGATGCATTGCATTGACATGTACACATGACATACATGCATAGAGATATATTTTCCTCATGCGGCACAATATCACGTCATTCATGACTTCTCACACATGTTGACATATGAGCATAGAGATGTATTTTACACTTGCTATCTGAAAAGAAAAATAGAACATCTTATCTATGGTTGAAAGGATTTTTTTGGGGAAAATTATTATTTTCAAACTTACTCATATTTTTGGCAACTTCGGTAAATGACTTGGGTTTTCACTGATATACTTGAAAGGAAGAACTATTTCTCAAAAATCATGATTAAGCTGAGCATTCTATCTCTGAGTTACTTCTTTTATTCCTTGCTTTATGTTGTTATGGACTGTTGTTGGCTATTGGTGTCGGACCCGACCTTTGTTTCAGCTCGTCACTACTTTCAACCTAAGGTTAGGTTTGTTACTTATTGAGTACATGGGGTCGATTATACTTATACTATACTTCTGCACCTTGCGTGCAGATGTTGGTTGCTGATGTTGTTGTGATTGACGGGAACTAGAATTGAAGACGTACATGCGTTCCGGTGGTAGCTGCCTCTTAGTCATGGTAGCCTTAGATTCGTAAAAATCTGTTTATGTACATTTCGAACATATGATGTATTTATTTCATACCATCTTTGTAAATTCTAATCTTAGAAGATCATGATTTGTACTACTAGTCCTTGGGGAATGTATAAGATTTAGATATTTCTTTTACTTAATTATTTTGTTAAATTTCATTGGAATTGGATAGTTGATAACTGGCTTACCTAGCGGGTTGGGTTAGGTGCCATCACAACTAGTTGGATTTTGGGTCGTGACGATTGTACATGAATTATTTATTTTTAAGGCTTAATTGTATATGAATTAATTATTTTTTATAACTACAATAAGAATTTTAAATGCATATTTAATTCCTTTGCTTTTAAACAATTTTACGTGCTTCATGTACTTTCCATGAATGTATTTTTATGTTTTCTCTTTGGTGATGATGTAATAAAATATGCTCATTAAGAAAAAAAAATTAAGTTCCATAAAATGATGAATTCTTATATTATTTAGTTAATACAACGTATGTTACAGAGTTCCTTCCATATCTTATTGACCATATTATAGAATTTTACTAAAAAGGCATGAACGCTCGAAAAATAAATGTTTATATTATATGATAGAATTATTGTTCAATAATTATCTATAGTTATTTAATACTGAAATATCTTATTAACATTGATAAACTATCTACAATGGAGTTTAAAATTGTGAGTTAATTTTATTGTATATGACGAGCCGTTTTTGTATAGTGGAATCATCCACTTATTTTTCATTATATTCCTTTCTTTCACCTAGGTGTAGTGACAAAATGGTTAAAAGAAAATAATTAACCATCCATATTATTCACTAAAAATGGATTAGATAATGAACTTTTTGAAAACGGGTCAAATATAGATAAGAACCATATTATCTATTTAGAAAATGGATAACCAATGAATAACTAATGGGTTTAACTTTTATATTTGTAAAAATTCAAATTGGGGGTTCCTCAAGTTTGGGAGACGAGGAATTCTCCCAAAAATGATCATCTTCATGAAGCCGTGGATAATATGGGTAGCCATATTATCTGCCGGTTAATCTATTTTTTATCCGTATTAAATATGGATCGGGTCGGATGATTTATCCATTTGTTCATTACTCTTTTTCGACCCGACCCGCCTGTTTGCCACTCCTACCTGCACCTTATAATTGTATAAAATGGGAGACTACGCACATACAATTTACAAAATAATAAAGCGTATGCAAAAGACAATTGAAAAGTTTGAACTATAAAGAAGAAAAGGAACATATCTAGCCTTGAACGAAATAATTCCATATTTGAAAAGTCATGAGGAAAAATAACTTATTGATAGCATAATACGCTTCGGCATATTTTTTAAATCTTTTGTCAATAACTCTCCATAGAGATGATCACTGTAATGACCCGGCCGATCGTTTTGAGTATTACAATCCCGTTTTCCTATTTACTGCTTAATTTATGCTTTACAGTTATTTTATGACTTACCGGATTAATTAGTTTGGGTCCGGTAGGGTTTTGGAATGAATTGGAACACTTAGTTCCAAGATTTAAAGCTGTTAAAATAGTGACCGGATGTCGACTTATCTATAAATGACCCCAGAATAAAGTTTTGATGATTCCAATAGCTCTGTATGGTGATTTTGGATTTAGGAGTGTGTCCGAAAAATGTTTTGAATGTCCGTAGTGGAATTTGGCTTGAAATGACGAAAATTGAACTTTCAAGAAGTTTGACCGGGGAGTTGATTTTTTGTTATCGGGATCAGAATCTAGTTCTAAAAATTTTCATAGCTCCGTTATGTCATTTATGACTTGTGTGCAAAATTTGAGGTTGATCGGACGTGATTTGATAGGTTTCGGTATTTAATGTAGAAGTTAGAATTTTTTAGTTTTATTAAGCTTGAATTGGGGTATGATTCGTGGTTCTAGCATTGTTTGATATAATTTGAAGTTTTGACTAAGTTCGTATGATGTTTTAGGACTTGTTGGTATGATTTGACAGGTCCCGACGGGCTTGGGTGTATTTTTGGATCATTGGTTGAGAGACTAGTAAAGTTAAGAAATTTAAAAGTTTGACCATGGTCAATGTCGGATCAAGACGACCTCTTTTCAGTGTTTTGAGTGCGCGAGCAGGTCCATAGCATGTTTTATGATTGAAATTCATATATGGTTTATGTCCGGGAGGTTCTAGATGAGCTTCAGGGTAGTTTCGGATCATTTCGGAGAAGTTTGAGTTTGCTGGTTTCTGGTGAGGTATTGTTCATTCACAATTGCGAACCATTTATCGCAATTACGAAAACACTGTTCATTCGCAATTGCCAATCATTTATCGCAATTTGAAAAAACACTGTTCATGGGAGGTACTGTTCATTCGTAAATGCGAAGTTTTTGTCCGCAAATGCGAACCTGGACAGAATGTTTAAGATCTGAAAATGGGACTTCGTTTTTCATTTTTGACGAATTGGAGCTCGGAAAGAGACGATTTTTGGGAGATTTTCAAGAAAAACAATGGGGCAAGTGTTCTTAACTCAATTTTGGTTTAAATACCCGAATCCATTGTTGTTTTAATCCCTAAATCAGTGAATTGAGTTGAAAATGGTAGAAATTTTCATAGACTTTAATTGATGATTTGGAGGTCGAGTTGATGTCAGAATTTGGTAAAATTTATTTGGTTGGACTCGTTGTTGGACAAGCATTCATATTTCGTAACTTTTGTCGGGTTCCAAAACGTGGGCTCCACTGTCAATTTTTGGGTGAAATTTCAGATTTTTATGGAAAAATTATATTTTCATATGGAATAATTCCTATAATTTTTATGGACTGAAACGAATTAATTGTGGCTGGATACGAGGCTTTCGGAGATCAATTCTCGAGGAAAGGGCATAGTGGAGTAAGAAATTATACGGTTTGAGGTAAGTAACACTTCTAAACTTGGTTCTGAGGGTATGAATCCTCGAATTGATGTTATATAAATTGTTTGGAAGTGACGCACACGATAATTGACGAGCGTGTAGACGTGCACCATTGAAATTATGACTTGAATAAATTCTGTGAAGTTGAAAAATTAAGGGATCATGTTATTATCTGAACATTTCCCCACGTGTTAGAGAAATTGAGATGAGACTCTTATTAAAGATCATGTTTAGGCTACGTGCCGATATTTTAGGACCCATGGGGTCGTGTTGCTATTGAATTAATTTTTTTAAAAATGTACATTTCACTCTCAGTCATATTCGTCCATTGTGAGAATATTTATGGGATCGAGCTGCGCACCGCAGTAGGCCATATTGGCTTTATATATGTTATCATTAAATGGATAGGGGCTATCCGCCTGTAGCAGGCCAGAATGGCTTTATACATTATTATTATATGGATCGGGGCTTCCTGCCTGCAGCAGGCCAGAATAGCTTTATACATTATTATTATATGGATCGGGGCTGCCCGCCTGCAGCAGGCCTTGCATGCTTTGCTATTTTATGGATCGGGGCTGCCCGCCTGCAGCAGGCTTTATAGGCTTTATTATTATACAGATCGGGACTGCCCGCCTGCAGTAGGCCATAAAGGCTTTATATCTCGCTTGGGCTGAAGGAGCCCCTCCGGAGTCTGTGCACACCCTAGTGAGCGTAGATGATTATATATATATTCGGGATGGATTTCCTAGGGCATGGACTTGCCTTACTTATTTATATTGTAATGAATTTACCTGGACATGGATCTTGTCCGTATCATTTACATTTGGGGATAAATTACCCATGGCTTGATTGGCCTTATACGGTACTGAGTGACTGACTGTTAGTTGATGTGTATTTATATACGTGTTGGAACACCCCTAGGTTGTGTAAGGCCCCGTTAAAATTTTTCTAAAGATTTAATATTTTAAAGTACGCCAACGGTATTTGGAAATACCGTGTTAGAGTATTAAAGGAGACCCATGGGATAGAACCACATTATTTCGAAATGAAAAGTATATGTTTAAGGTGTGTTGAAACATACTAAGGAGTTTTGTGAATGGAAAGAATTCATGTGGAAGAAGTAGGATATATTAAGTGGAAATTATGTCTCAATTCACACACGATCCTATTTCAAACGCATGCTTCTACCAAACTATAACGACTTATGATCTGATCTACCTATCATATTGAAGCCCTTTGAGTCTAGTTTCTAACGCTTCAAACCATTCATCATTTGGACATTCCTACAAGAAGTTATGGTCAAATACCCAAAGGCTGGCCTGTAGCTCGCTACAGAGCTCGCGAGGCCAGGTCTGTAGCATGCTAGACCAGGCTATAACACTCGCGAAGCCAGGCCTGTAGCTCGCTAGACCAGGCTATAACCCTCGCGAGGCCAGGTTTGTAGCACACTAGACCAGGCTATAACCCTCGTGAGGCCAGGTCTGTAGCACGCTAGACCAGGCTACAACCCTCGCGAGACCAGTTCTGTAGCTCGCTACAGAGCTCACGAAGCCAAGTCTGTAGCCAGATCCAGAATTTCGGAGTATCCATTTTTCTATGTTTTAAACCCAACCCTATTCCGTTAAAACACCTACCTTGGACCATTTTGAACATATTTTCTGATATTTTGAGAGTGAGAGAGAGAGAGAGAGTCCTAGAGGGAGAAGTGAATATTCATCAAAATTTCTCTTCAACTCCCACTTAAAACCTTGAAGATTATCAAGAGAGGCACCTAGCTCTTCTTCCTAAGAGGTAAGATTCTACACCCTAACCCTCAATTTTTAATTTTGTCTAGAAATGGGTAATTAGCAAGATAATTATTGGGTGTGAGGGTTGTTGTCTTGCATGCATGTATCCTTGAAGTACGTGGGGAGGTTATGAGCTTAAAATGGTAGAGAATGGGTTGGGAAAAGATGTAACCCTTCAAAAAGGGGGCTTAAAAACATTGATGCACACCTAGTGTTTGATAATATGCCCAAATGAGCTAAAACCATGTTCATCTTCCTAATCTTGGTCAAACTTGTTATATTTCTAAAATAGATCGAAGTTGCTAAGAATTCCAGAACATTTTAGAGATTAAAGAAGCTCAATTGAGGTATGTATGGCTAAAGCCCCTTCTTCCTAGAATCGAATCCCACAGTGTTCATGTAATTGAAGTAAGAACTTGATCATTATTGAATTGGCTATTCCTAATGTGGTTGTGTCGAAGGATATATGTTTAATATTTATTCTAAATTCTTCATCGTGTCATCTTTCCATTAAAGGATATGTTCAAAATGTGGAATATGTGTTAGAAATGTTAAGACTTCATGTAAAGATCGAAATAAAGATTGTTATGCCAAATTGTATGAAAAGCCTCTATGTGCCTAAGATTCCCAAATTGTTGTGTTATGTGAACTTAATGTCTTGAACGTGAAGCCTTATTGTTGTTGATAATGATTATGATAATGATATTTGAATGTGAAAAAAAGGGGACTGGAATTATGAAATACGGCCAAGTGCCAAGAATAATTTTGTAATCGTGATTACTAGTGCCAATGAATCGAAAGAATATGAAAGAATTATGATATGAGATAATTGAAATTGTGGTTATGGTTGATGTCTCAAGTGAGATGGCCTAGCCGATCGGGCCGTGATCGGACGCCATGCCGCACACATGGTGGTAACTGTGCTGGAAATGATAATTGAAATTGTGGATATGGTTGATGTCTCAAATGAGATGACCTAACCGATCTGGTCGAGATCGGACTCCGTGTAAGAACACGGTGGTATTGTGGATTGTGGCATATGGCACTAAAGATTACCCAACCTAATAAGATGGAAATTGACTTGAGAACTTATGTGATCCTTACTTGATATTTTAGTATTGTTTTGAAGCTCTTATTGAACTCATGACTGTTTTCCCCCTTGTATTATTGTCCATTCTATTGAGATGGTGTTTTAGCTTTACATACTAGTACAACTCGACGGTACTAACGTCCCTTTTGCTGGGAGCGCTGCATCTTTAAATGGATATAGGTGGTTACATCGCAGACAGTGTTGATCGCAGTTAGTGGTACATCATTATCTTCCCAGCGGACTCGGTGAGCCCCATTTCATTTCGGGGGTCATGTATTGTACCTTTTGTTTATATTGTAGTCACTTTTAGCGGTATAGTCGGGGCCTTATTTCCGGCACCATCTTTACTCTCTTTTATATCTTTAGAGGCTCCGTAGACACTATGTGGGTTGTATATGGGTGTTGGGAATGTTAAACCAGTTATGTTGTGTTTTATCACTTGTTCCATTCGAACTATAAGAATTATGTATTTTGAGACTTATAGGCGTAATGGCTAATCAAACAATTTAGCATCGTTTGTATGAACTTCCTGCTGTATAATTTATGAAATCATATCTTTTATTGATCATGGGTGAATTGGGTAGAAAGAATCTAATAGGCTTGCTCGACCGGGTTCACTCGGCTGAGCGCTGGTCACGCTCCTCGGTTTTGGGGCGTGACAAACTTAGTATCAGAGCCTAAGGTTTTAAAGTGTCCTAGGATGTCTTGGAGCCGTGTCTAGTAGAGTCCTTATTATCGGTGTGTTGTCGACCATATCTATAATTAGGACGATACATGGGCATTTAGGAACAATACCCTTCTTTCATGTTCTCGATCGTGCAATTAAGCTAATTGTAAGATATTTTCTCCTTTAACTCGTGCTTTACTTTTACTTTCAGTACATGGCACCTAAGAAGAAGACAAGAACTGGCCAAAGAGCTAATGTCACCCCAGGAGTGACAGTTGACCCTATAATTGATGATGCGGGTGAACACCCGAGGAGTGAGAATATTCCTCCAGTTACTACACTCTCTACTACAACTGATCAGACCGCACCTGTCCCTACACCTACTGAGGGTACAATGGTCCCTCCAACTGATATACCAGTTCCACCTCCAGTCCCAGCTTCCGATTCTGGTGTTTCTGATGTTGATCTTAGGGGAGCTATCCAGATGCTGACATAGATAGTGGCTTCTCAAGCCCAGAGATTAAATGTTGCACCCACTTCTTCTAGCCAACAAAGGGATTCTAGTGGTTCCAGGACTTCATTGATGAGATACATAAGACTCTCCGGGTTATGCGCGCTACTGAGACAGAAGGAGTGGATTTGGCCGCCTACCGCCTGAAAGGGGTGGCCTATTCTTGGTTTGAGCTGTAGGAGGACTCTCGGGAGGAGGGGAGCCCTCCAGCGAGATGGAGCGAGTTTACTGACGGTTTCATGGATCATTTCTTGCCAGCCGAGACTAGGGCAGCTTGTGCCGCAGAGTTTGAGAATCTTAAGCAAGGGAGTAGGAGTGTATGGGTGTATCACATGGAGTTCGCACGCCTGTCAAAATATGCCATTCTAATATTGCCTACTATGGAGACTAGAGTGCGCCGGTTTGTGCAGGGCCTTAGCCCCTTGGTTATTAATGAGGCCGCTACAGCTACCTTGAATTCAGATATGAACTATGGGAAAATGGTTTCATTTGCTCAAGCTACAGAGGACCGTAAGTTGAAGAACAGAAGGGAGAGAAAAGGTACCAACAATGCCCGGTCCGCGGGCAACTTTGGGGAGTCATTTGTTGGGGGAAGATCATTTTTCAAGGGAGGGTCATCAGGGCCATCCAGTCTTTTGCTCAGTCTTCAGCCAGTGCACGGCCAGCAGGGGCTAGTCAGCAGCAGGCGAGTCATTTCAGGCCCAATTAGGGCAGCAGGGGACCCCACCAGCAGGGCCGATCAGGAGGGAGATTCCAGCAGCAGCAAAGAGCCCCATGCCCTAAGTGTGGGAGGATGTATTTGGGAATCTGCTATATGGACCTGCCAGTATGTTACGAGTGTGGACTGAGGGGTCATATTCAGAGGGAGTGTCGTGCATCCCGCCAGGGTGCGGGCAGGGGCACAACACAGCCATCCGGTTCTGCAGCTGCTACATCTTCAGCAACCCCTCCAGATCGAGGCCCTCCAGCACCAGCAGGGCATGGTGCAACTAGGGGTGGTGCGTAGGGTTCAGGAGGACCCAACCGTTTCTATGCTATGAGTGGTCGCCAGAGTGTAGAGGCTTATCGAGATGTTGTCACAGGTATATTTACTGTCCAATCTCATGATGTATGTGCTCTTATTGATCCCGGTTCCACTCTGTCATATGTCACTCCTTATGTTGCTATGGAATTTGCGATAGAACCGGAACAGCTTCATGAGCCGTTCTCTGTATGTACTCCAGTTTGTGAGTCTATTTTGGCCGCGCGGGTTTATAGGGATTGTGTTATCACATTGCGTGGTCGGGACACCGTGACCGATCTTATTGGATTGAGAATGGTCGATTTTGATGTGATAATAGGGATGGATTGGCTTTATTCTTGTTTTGCCAAGCTTGATTGCCGAACCAGGACTGTTAGGTTCGAATTTCCAAATGAGCCAGTTATTGAGTGGAAGGGTGATGATGTGGTACCGAAAGGTAGGTTCATTTCTTACCATAAGGCCACGAAGTTGATCAACAAGGGGTGTATTTACCATTTGGTACGAGTTACGGACACCGATGCTGAGACACATACACTTTAGTCTGTGCCAGTGGTAAATGAATTTCCGGAGGTCCTTCCTGATGAGCTCCCTCGGATACCTCCAGATAGGGAGATTTATTTTGGGATTGATGTGATGCCAAACACGCAACCTATATCTATTCCGCCCTATAGAATGGCACCGGCGGAATTGAAGGAACTAAAGGAACAATTAAGAGATTTGTTAGAAAAGGGTTTCATCCGACCTAGTGTGTCGCCTTGGGGCGCACCTGTTCTCTTTGTAAAAAAGAAAGATGGGTCACTGAGAATGTGTATTGATTATCGGGAGCTCAACAAAGTCACAATCAAAAATAAATACCCACTACCAAGGATACATGACTTGTTTGATCAATTGCAAGGTGCCAGGTACTTCTCCAAAATTGATTTAAGATCCGGGTATCACCAATTGAAGATCAGGGAGCAGGATATTCCTAAAACAGCTTTTAGGACCCGGTATGGGCATTTTCAATTTTTGGTGATGTCTTTTGGGCTAACAAATGCCCCAGCAGCCTTTATGGATCTTATGAATCGAGTTTTCAAGCCATTCTTAGACTCTTTTGTGATAGTTTTTATTGACGATATCCTTGTGTATTCACGCAATCGAGAGGACCATGGAGATCATCTCAGGGTAGTTCTGCAAAACCCAATATCAGCACAAGTTATATGCAAAGTTTTCGAAGTATGAATTTTGGCTTAAATCTGTCACATTCTTGGGTCATGTAGTCTCTAGTGAGGGAATTAAGGTTGATCCTCAAAAAATTGCAGCTGTGAAGAATTGGCTGAGGCCTACAACTTCAACGGAGATTCGCAGTTTTTTAGGCTTAGCTGGATATTACAGAAAGTTTGTGGAGGGGTTTTCTACTCTTGCCTCTCCATTGACTAAATTGACGCAGAAGGCAATTAAGTTCCAATGGTCAGATGCTTGTGAAAGGAGTTTCCAGGAATTGAAAGCAAGATTGACTACGGCACCTGTGTTGACCCTACCAGAGGGTATAGACGGATTTGTGGTATATTGTGATGCTTCAAGTATAGGGCTTGCTTTTGTATTAATGCAATACGGCAAGGTGATAGCTTATGCTTCTAGGCAACTCAAAAATCATGAAAAGAAACTATCCAGCACACGATTTAGAACTTGCGGCGGTGGTATTTGCATTGAAACTTTGGCATCATTATTTATATGGGGTCCATGTAGATATATTCACGGACCATAAGAGCCTTCAATATATTTTCAAACAAAAGAAATTGAATCTTAGGCATAGAAAATGGCTTGAGTTACTCAAGGACTACGACATTGATATTCTATATTATCCGGGAAAGGCCAATGTTGTGGCAGATGCTCTTAGCCAGAAATCCATGGGTAGTTTGGCTCACTTGGAGGCATATCAAAGGCCATTGGCCAAGGAAGTTTACCGATTGGCTAGTTTGGGAGTTCGTCTTGCAGACTCTAGTGAAGGAGGGGTAATTGTGCAAAATAGGGCTAAATCATCGCTTGTTGTGGAAGTCAGAAAGAAGCAATACAACGATCCATTGTTGGTGCAATTGAAAGAGGGGATTCATAAACATAATACCATGGCCTTTTCTCTTGGCATGGATGATGGTACACTAAGGTACCAAGGGCGTCTATCTGTTCCAAATATGGATGGTCTCCGTGAAAGAATTATGACTGAAGCTCACATTTCTAGGTATTCCTTGCACCCAGGTTTTAATAAACTGTATCATGATCTTAAGAAAGTCTATTGGTGGAGCGATATAGAATGTAGAAGAGTTTGTGGCAAAGTGTCCAAATTGTCAGCAAGTGAAGGCTGAACACCAACAGCCCGGTGGGTTGGCACAGAACATAGAAATTCCAATGTGGAAGTGGGAAATGATTAATAGGGATTTTGTGGTAGGATTACCGCATACTCCACGCAAGTTTGACTCAATTTGGGTGATTGTGGATCGGCTCACAAAATCAGCACACTTCTTGCCGGTTAAGGCTATCGATACAAAGAAATAGTCAGGCTGCATGGCACTCCGATTTCCATCATTTCTGATCGGGGAGCACAATTCACTGCTAATTTTTGGAAGAAATTTTAGCAAGGTTTGGGTAATCAGGTGAATCTTAGTACAACCTTTCACCCGCAAACTGACGGGCAGGCAGAGCGGACTATTCAGATGCTTGAGGATATGTTTCGCGCTTGTGTTCTAGACTTCAAAGGTAGTTAGGATGATCATTTGCCACTTATAGAATTTGCCTACAACAATACCTATCACACTAGCATTCAGATGGCACCATTCGAGGCTTTATATGGTAGGAGATATAGATCTTCCATTGGGTGGTTTGAAATTGGGGAAGCAGAGTTGATAGGGCCAGACCTCGTGCATTAGGCTATGGAAAAAGTTAAAATTATTAAGGAGCGGTTGAAGACTACTCAGAGTCATCAAAAGTCCTATTTGGATGTTCGTCGTAGGAATTTGGAGTTCAAAGAAGATGATTGGGTATTATTGAAGGTTTCCCCCATGAAGGGTGCAATGCGATTTGGTAAAAAAGGAAAATTGAGTCCGAGGTATGTCGGACCATACAAAGTCATTCAGAGGATTGGTCAGGTGGCGTACAAACTTGAGCTACCACCTGAGATGTCATTAGTGCACCCAGTATTTCATGTGTCTATGTTGAAGAAAGTAGTTGGAGACCCGAAACTCATTATTCCTTTTGAAACTATTGAGATTTATGAGGAATTGACTTATGAAGAAATTCCAGTTTCTATTCTTGATAGGGAAGTCCGAAAGCTAAGAAATAAAGATATTGCCTCTGTGAAAGTGTTATGGCGAAACCGGCAGGTTGAAGAGGCCACTTGGGAGGCCGAAGAAGAAATGAAGAAGAAGTACCCTCATTTGTTTGAAGAGCAATGTAATCGTTTCTATGAAATTATTCCCTATGAATTGTGTGTCACCTGTACAATTTATGCTAAGGCTGTTCCTTTCTGGTAATGTATTTCTTATAAGGCCACGGTTGATGTTGTTTCATATTATGTTGCTTCATTGGATTATGTATATGTTGTTAAGATTGGTTTCTGAAGTTCTCTGACAGGTGGATAGGCCCAATTACAGAGGAGACTCTGCCAAAATTTCTGATTTTATTTTTTTAAAGTTAGTCAAATTTGGGAGTTTGAGATGTGCGAACAAAAAGGAAGAGTTGTATTATGTTAAGTGTTTGGGGACGAACTCTACTTCTCATTAGAGGACGAATGATCCTAAGTGGGGGAGAATGTAAGGCCTCGTTAAATTTTTCTAAAGATTTAATATTTTAAAGTACGCTAACGGTATTTGGGAATACCGTGTTAGAGTATTAAAGGAGACCCATGGGATAGAACCACATTATTTCTAAATGAAAAGTATATGTTTAAGGTGTGTTGAAACATACTAAGGAGTTTTGTGAATGGAAAGAATTCATGTGGAACAAGTAGGATACATTAAGTGGAAAGGATGTCTCAATTTGCACACGATCCTACTTCAAACGCATGCGGCTACCAAACTATAATTACTTATGCAGTGATATACCTATCTTATTGAAGCCATTTGAATCTAGTTTCTAACACTTTAAATCGTTCGTCATTTGGATATTCCTACAAGAAGTTATGTTCAAATACCCAAAGGCTGGCCTGTAGCTCGCTACAGAGCTCGCGAGGTCAGGTCTGTAGCATGCTAGACCAGGCTATAACCCTCGTGAGGCCAAGTTTGTAGCACGCCAGACCAGGCTATAACCCTCACAAGGCCAGGCCTGTAGCTCGCTACAGAGCTCGCGAGGCCATGTTTCTAGCATGCTAGACCAGGCTATAACCCTCACGAGGCCAGGTCTGTAGCACGCTAGACCAGGCTATAACCCTCGCGAGGCCAGGTCTATAGCCAGATCCAGAATTTTGGAGTATCCATTTTTCTATGTTGTAAACCCGACCCTATTCCGTTAAAACACCTACCTTGGACCATTTTGAACATATTTTCTGATATTTTGAGAGTGAAAGAGAGAGAGTCCTAGAGGGAGAGGTGAATATTCATCAAAATTGCTCTTCAACTCTCACTTAAAACCTTGAAGATTATCAAGAGAGGCACCTAGGTCTTCTTCCTAAGAGGTAAAATTCTACACCCTAACCCTCAATTTTCAATTTTGTCTAGAAATAGGTAATTAGCAAGATAATTATTGGGTGTGAGGGTTGTTGTCTTGCAGGCATGTATCCTTGAAGTATGTGGGGAGGCTGTGAGCTAAAAATGGCAAAGAATGGGTTGGGGAAAGATGTAACCCTTCAAAAAGGGGGCTTAAAAACATTGATGCACACCTAGTGTTTGATAATATGCTCAAATGAGCTAAAACCATGTTCATCTTCCTAATCTTGGTCCAACTTGTTATATTTCTAAAATAGATCAAAGTTGCTAAGAATTCCGGAACATTTTAGAGATTAAGGAAGCTCAATTGAGGTATGTATGGCTAAACCCCCTTCTTCCTAGAATCGAATCCCACAGTGTTCATGTAATTGAAGTAAGACCTTGATCATTATTGAATTGGCTATTCCTAATGTGGTTGTGTCGAAGGATATATGTTCAATATTTATTCTAAATGCTTCATCATGTCATCTTTCCATTTAAGGATATGTTCAAAATGTGGAATATGTGTTAGAAATGTGAAGACTTCATGTCAAGATCGAAATAAAGGTTGTTACGTCAAATTGTATGAAAAGCCTCTATATGCCTAAGATTCCCAAATTGTTGTGTTATGTGAACTTCATGTCTTGAACGTGAAGCCTTATTGTTGTTGATAATGATTATGATAATGATATGTGAATGTGGAAAAAAGGGGACTGGAATTATGAAATACGGCCAAGTGCCAATAATGATTTTGTAATCCTGATCACTAGTGCCAATGAATCGAAATAATATGAAAGAATTATGAGGTGAGATAATTGAAATTGTTGTTATGGTTGATGTCTCAAGTGAGATGGCCTAGCCGATCGGGCCGTGATCGGACGCCATGCCGCACACATGGTGGTAACTGTGCTGGAAATGATAATTGAAATTGTGGATATGGTTGATGTCTCAAATGAGATGACCTAACCGATCTGGTCGAGATCGGACTCCGTGTAAGAACACGGTGGTATTGTGGATTGTGGCATATGGCACTAAAGATTACCCAACCTAATAAGATGGAAATTGACTTGAGAACTTATGTGATCCTTACTTGATATTTTAGTATTGTTTTGAAGCTCTTATTGAACTCATGACTGTTTTCCCCCTTGTATTATTGTCCATTCTATTGAGATGGTGTTTTAGCTTTACATACTAGTACAACTCGACGGTACTAACGTCCCTTTTGCTGGGAGCGCTGCATCTTTAAATGGATACAGGTGGTTACATCGCAGACAGTGTTGATCGCAGTTAGTGGTACATCATTATCTTCCCAGCGGACTCGGTGAGCCCCATTTCATTTCGGGGGTCATGTATTGTACCTTTTGTTTATATTGTAGTCACTTTTAGCGGTATAGTCGGGGCCTTATTTCCGGCACCATCTTTACTCTCTTTTATATCTTTAGAGGCTCCGTAGACACTATGTGGGTTGTATATGGGTGTTGGGAATGTTAAACCAGTTATGTTGTGTTTTATCACTTGTTCCATTCGAACTATAAGAATTATGTATTTTGAGACTTATAGGCGCCGGTCACGCTCCTCGGTTTTGGGGCGTGACAGGCTGGATTGGCCATAAACTGTACCGAGTGACCGAATAATTTGTGACCAGTATTTACATGAGGTCTTTCTACTGAGATGTCATATTCCTCATATCATGCAGTATTGATCTATTTTACTTGTACTGAGTTGAACTATTGAATTTGAAAGCATATTACACTCTGCACCTCGTGTGCAGATCCAGGTGCTCCCGGATACGGCAGCTGCTAGATTTTGAAGTTAATTCTGTTGGAGACTATCAAGGTAGCTGCTTGACATCCGCAGACTCGATTCCTTTCCTATTTAATTATTATACTGTTCTATATTTTCAAATAGTGATTTTTATCCGGCAGACTTTGTATTCATATTAGATGCTCATGTACTCAGTGACACCGGATTTTGAGAGTGTTATATTTCAAATTCTGAGTTTCTTCCACTGAATATAATTATTTTATTTTCAAATTTAAAAGTTATGGTGGTTTATTGAGATTGTTGGCTAGCCTAGTATTGAGATAGGCGCCGTCACGACAGGTGAGATTTTGGGTCGTGACAAGTTGGTATCAGAACCTAGGTTACATAGGTCTCATGAGTCATGAGCAGGTTTAGTAGTGTCTTGCAGATCAGTACGGAGACTTCTGTACTTATCTTCGAGAGGCTGTTGAACCCTTAGGAAATTTCACTTTATTGCATTTAGTCGTGCGACCTTGTTGATTCCGGAAACTAAAAATCCTGTTATTCCATTCTCTCACAGATGGTGAGTACACGTACTACCGAATCGGACGGTCAGCCACCAGTGCCACCAGTTAGGGCCGCGAGAGGCCGGGGTCGAGGTAGAGGTCGAGGTGTAGCTCGTACCATAGTGGGACCAGCACCTGTAGTACCACCAGTTGCACCAGCTCAGGCACCGGCTGTGTCCATTGAGATTCCAGGCCTTCAGGAGGCTTTGGCCCAGATATTGACAGTTTGCACTAGCCTTGCTCAGGTAGTTTCAGCTCAGGCCGCACCTACCACTTCTCAGGCTGTGGGAGATACTCATACCCCTGTTGCCCGTACTCCAGATCAGGTAATACAGGGACTTCAGATACCGGGGGTACTACCATCCCAGCCAGTTGCAGCCGCTCAGGCCCGGGTAGTCCCTGTTATGACAGATGATGAGCAGAGAAAACTTGAGAGATTTGGGAGGCTTCAACCTCCGTCATTTAGTGGTGCTGAGTCAGAGGATGCTCAGAATTTTCTGGATAAGTGCCAGCGGATGCTTCGGACTACAGGTATTCTGGAGACCAGTGGGGTCTCGTTCACTACTTTTTAGTTTTCTGGGGCTGCCTTCAGATGGTGGGAGGCTTATGAGAGGCGCATGCCGGTTGGTGCAGTACCACTTACATGCAAGGAGTTCTCCATTCTCTTTTTGGAGAAGTTTGTGCTGCAGTCTCGTAGAGAGGAGTTGCGTAGACAGTTTGAGCAATTACGTCAAGATGGCATGTCTGTGACGTAGTACGAGATGAGATTTTCTGAGTTAGCTTGTTACACAGTTTGGTTGGTTCACACTGACAGGGAGATGATTAGGAGGTTCATTGATGGCCTCACATATCAGCTGCGGTTACTTATGACTAGGGAGAAGGTATCTAGTGCCACTTTTGATAAGGTAGTTGACATTGCTCGAAAGATAGAGGTGGTCCGTAGCCAGGAGCATGGTGACAGAGAGGCTAAGAGGCCTCGAGGTTCGGGTGGTTTTGGTGGGTACCTTCTGGAGGACAGTTCTACCACAACAGGGGTCGTCCAATTTACCGTGGTGCATCATCCAGCCATGGTTCATAGAGTTCTCATCAGAGTCAGTCATCTCCTAGTGCACTTCTAGCCCCGAGTATGCCCGTGCACTATCAGTTCATGGATCATATGTACCAGGTCCTTCTGGTAGTTATTCTGGTTCCCGAGGTCCACCTCAAAACTCGCCACTAAGGGTGGTAAGTAGGCCGGTCCCGGGCCTAAACGGGCCAAGTGGGCCGGTCCAAACGGTCCCGGTCCCAAATTAAACGGGCCAAATAGGCCCGGGCTAAACGGCTTTTTTGTAGGGGCCAGCCCGGGACCGGGACCGTTTGGTCCCGGCTAAATGGTCCCGGCCCGCGGGCTAAATGGGCTAAGTGGGCCCACCAGATTTTAAAAAAATAAATTAAATATGGGTCATCTTATTATCTTATTATATTATTATATAAATGGGACAAAAAGTAATGGAGAATAAATGGGTTATTTTATTATATTATTATATAAAGGGGACAAAAAGTAATGGAGAATAAGGGGGTTATTTTATTATATTATTATATAAATGGGACAAGAAGTAATGGAGAATAAAGGAGTTATATTATTATATTATTATATTATT
The DNA here is from genome assembly GCF_000390325.3 of Nicotiana tomentosiformis. Classification (NCBI taxonomy): domain Eukaryota; kingdom Viridiplantae; phylum Streptophyta; class Magnoliopsida; order Solanales; family Solanaceae; genus Nicotiana; species Nicotiana tomentosiformis. Next base: position 56,401,016 of record NC_090819.1, read on the forward strand.
ATAAGTAATTAAAAAAACACACACACATATATAACTAATTAAAAAAATACATACACACACACATATATATAAATTTAAACGGCTATTTTTTAAATTAAATTTTTTTTTAAAAGTTGACCGTTGGGACCGTTGGGCCCGCGAAAGGACCGGTCCGGTCCCGGGCCCTGGCGGGCCCAAAGCATAGGACCGGCCCAGGCCCACTAAATCCGGTCTTAACGGTCCTGGTCCATTTGGCCCGCGGTCCTGGGCCTGGACCGGCCCATTTGCCAGTCTTACTCGCCACCATTCTTCGAGATAGAGTTCTATGAGTGTGGAGAGCTGGGTCATGTGAGAAAATATTGTCCCCGCCATACCCGAGGTCTAGTTCAGCAGAGTCAGGCTACTACTTCTGCACCAGTTGCTCCACCACCCGCCCAGCCAGCTCGGGGTGGGGCTCAGTCAACTAGGGGTCGCCCAAGAGGGGGAGGCCGATCCGGTGACGGTCAGGGCCGATTCTATGCTTTTCCTGCCATACCTGATACTGTTGCTTCAGAGGCAGTATTCACAGGTATTGTCTCAGTGTTCCACAGTGAGGCATCTATATTATTTGACCTTGGTTCCACATATTCGTATGTTTCATCGTATATTATTTATTATCTGGATATGCCCCGTGAGTCCTTAGTTTCACCTGTTCATGTATCTACGCCGGTGGGCGATACTATAATTCTGGACCATGTGTATCGGTGGTGTGTGGAAATTATTGGGGGACTAGAGACCAGAGTTGATCGTTCATTGCTTAGTATGGTGAATTTAGAAGTTATCTTGGGTTTGGTGAGTTATCAGATGTTTTGTTATATGGCTTTGAGCCAAGTCGGGGAGTCTGCTATCTATGATTTGATTGCACGATTTTGTACGGTATTGATTTTTGGGCCTAGGCATACTTGTTGATTAGTTATGACTTGTAGAGGTTGATATCGGGGATGACTCGAGTAAGAAAACTTCTTGGATGCGGGTTATATTGCAATTTATGAAAAATCATAAAATGATTAAATTGTTATTTTGAAGGACGTAGAGCGCACGGAGTGTGAATTTGATTGGTGGTGTTAAGGCAGGGTTACCCCTTCGAGTGTTGCTGTGCTAATGAGGCACGTGTCTTTCATTCCATTTGGGCGGTGAAATTTAGAATTGAGCAAAGTGGGTGACTCCCGAGAAGGTTCTAATAGGTTCGAGATTTCTATATAGCAATCGAGAATTTTTTCGGATTTGTGCATGGATAGAATCTGAGATTACATTTAATGGTGCCGGAATTTGCGGTAATTCTGTATGATTATGGATTCTACATTTTAGTATAAGAAAGATAAGAAGAATAATTTTATATTCACATAAGATATTTTTATAGTGAGCGTCACAGTTATGGTATTTATGGAGGTACTTAAGAGGAATACAATGGCTTATGGACCTTATGGCGGTATGGTTTTATGTTAGGGCGTCTTATAGTGAGCTTTGGGTAAGGATTGTGGAGTTCTGACAAGGAGAAGTATCAAATGGAGCATAATTCAGAAGAAACTCGAAGTAAATAGGATAACTAGGTAGTTACTATTTTTGTGTTAACTTGCCGATCGAGCTGTGATAGCACGCTTTGCACATGCCTACACTATGATGTGTTATTTATACCAGTCCAGGAGCATGTGAACCTTATTTCATTATCATATACATGTTTACTTATTTGATTGCTCCTGTATGATATGCTTGGACTGGAGGCATGTGACCATGCCAGGAGGATTATATTATTGGCACGTGAGTTGTCTCTGCGGGTCCAGATATTTATGTTATTGGCATGAGAGCTGTTCGTGCGGGTCCAAATATTTATGTTATTGGCACATGAGTTGTCCGTGCTGGTCCAAATATTTATATTATTGGCATGTGAGTTGTCTATGCGGGTCCATATATTTATACTATAGCACTTGAGTTGTTCATGCGAGTGATGTTAATGTGAGCTCTAGAAGAGTTGGTTACTGTTATTAAATTCGCGTGTCTTGGTTCTACTATATATAATGAGCTTATAGCATTGCATTTGTGGTGGTGCTTGTTGAACTTGCAATACGGTTCTCTACTTTGAGACCTCTTCCATTTTTAGTACAAGGTTGCGCAGTTGTGGCTTGAGTTGTATTGGTGTAGCATGTCAGTGGGATAGTTGTGTTTAATAATATATGGTCATTGGACCTAGAATGGGTATTATCGGATTTTATTACGGTATATTGGGAGGATAATATTGAAAGTCGTCTTAGAAGGACATTATGATTCTGGTTGGGGCAAGAAAGCTCCATGACTTGTTGATTTGATAAGAGGTTATGAGATTCCACGTGTTTCTTTCATTATCAACAGTGTATGAAGGTTTTGGAATGAGGTTTGGCTTGATATAGGGTTTAATACTATTACCAGGTTAGTTTGGAGTAGTTACTGTGATCGAAAATGGTGTTGCAAGCATGCGAGTTGTGTAGTATGTTAAGTGATTATATCTGGGGCTATGGTTATGGCTTGATACAACTTGTTTAGACTCATACAGCGTGTTGATGTGAGATTCAGGTCTTGAAAATAAATTCTGAATGTTGGAAATTGAATTCCAAGGTTTTTGGGCTAAAGTTGAAGTAATAATTTTTAATTATGTTGTGTTGTCAGTCCTACACAATTTACACAGAATAGGGTGGCATGGGATCAGCCCCGGGTATGTGAGTGGTAGAGAGAGTAGTGATGTGATGGCTTGGAAATAACTCTTGGCACGTTCGAGGACGAACGTATGTTTAAGTGGGGGAGAATGTAACGACCCGGCCGGTCGTTTTGAGTATTACAACCCAGTTTTCCCATTTACTGCTCAATTTATGCTTTACAATTATTTTATGACTTACCGAGTTAATTGGTTCGGGTCCGGTGAGGTTTTGGAATGAATTGGAACACTTAGTTTTAAGATTTAAAGCTTAAGTCCAAGCTTAGTAACCAGATGTTGACTTATGTGTAAACGACCCCGGAATGGAGTTTTGATGATTCCAATAGCTCTGTATGGTGAGTTTGGACTTAGGAGCGTATCCAGAAAAAAGTTTGGAAGTCCGTAGTGGAATTTGGCTTGAAATGGTAAAAATTGAATTTTCAAGAAGTTTGACCGGGGATTTGACTTTTTGTTACCGGGAACGGAATCCAGTTCTGAAAATTTTCAACGCTCCATTATGTCATTTATGACTTGTGTGCCAAATTTGAGGTCAATCGGACGTGATTTGATAGGTTTCAGCATTTAATGTAGAAGTTGGAATTTCTTAGTTTCATTAAGCTTGAATTGGGGTATGATTCGTGGTTCTAGCATTGTTTGATGTAATTTGAAGTTTCGACTAAGTTCGTATGATGTTTTAGGACTTGTTGGTATGATTTGACGGGTCCCGAAGGGCTTGGGTGTATTTTTGGATCATTGGTTGAGAGACTAGTAAAGTTAAAAACTTTGGGAGTTTGACCATGGTCAATATCGGGTCAAGACGACCTCTTTTCAGTGTTTTAAGTGCGCGATCAGGTCCATAGCATATTTTATGATTGAAATTCATATATGGTTTGTGTCCGGGAGGTTCCGGATGAGTTTCAGGGTGGTTTCAGATCATTTTGGAGAAGTTTGAGTTTGCTGGTTTCTGGTGAGGTACTGTTCATTTGCAATTACGAATCATTTATCACAATTACGAAAACACTGTTCATGGGAGGTACTGTTCATTCGCAAATGCGAAGTTTTGTCCGCAAATGCGCACCTGGACAGAATGTTTAAGATCTGAAAATGGGACTTCGTCTCATTTTTCATTTTTGACGAATTGGAGCTCGCGAAGAGGCGATATCTGGGAGATTTTCAAGAAAAATAATGGGGTAAGTGTTCTTAACTCAATTTTGGTTAAAATACTTGAATCCATTGTTGTTTTAATCCCTAAATCAGTGAATTGGGTTGAAAATGATAGAAATTTTCATAGACTTTAGCTTAGGATTTAGAGGTCGAGTTGATGTCGGAATTTGGTAAAATTTGTATAGTTGGACTCGAGGTTGGACGAGCATTCATATTTCGTAACTTTTGTCGGGTTCCAATACGTAGGACCCACTGTCGATTTTTGGGTAAAATTTCGGATTTTTATGGAAAAATTGTATTTTCATATGGAATAATTCCTATAATTTTTATGGACTTAAACGAATTAATTGTGACTAGATACGAGGCTTTCGGAGACCAATTCTCGAGGAAAGGACATAGCGGAGTAAGAAATTACATGGTTTGAGATAAGTAACACTTCTAAACTTGGTATTGAGGGTATAAATCCTCGAATTGGTGTTATATAAATTATTTGGAAGTGACGCACACGATGGTTGACAAGCGTGTGGCCGTGCACCATTAAAATTGTGACTTGAATAAATTATGTGGAGTTGAAAAATTAAATAATCATGTTATTATCTAAACATTTCCCCACGTGTTAGAGAAATTGAGATGAGGCTCTTATTAAAGATCATGTTTAAGCTACGTGCCGATATTTTGGGACCCATGGGGTCGTGTTGCTATTGAATTAATTGTTTTAAAAATGTACATTTCACACTCAATCATATCCGTCCATTGTGAGGATATTTATGGGATCGAGCTGTGCGCCGCTGCATGCCATATTTTCTTTATATATGTTATCATTTAATGGATCGGGGCTGCCCGCCTGCAGCAGGCCAGAATGGCTTTATACATTGTTATTATATGGATCGGTGATGCCCGCTTGCAGCAGGCCAGAATGATTTTATACATTATTATTATATGGATCATGGCTGCTCGCCTACAGCAGGCCTTACAGGCTTTGCTATTTTATGGATCGGGGCTGCCCACCTGGAGCAGGCCTTATAGGCTTTATTATTATGCGGATCAGGACTGCCTGCCTGCAGTAGGCCATACAGGTTTTATATCACGCTTGGGATGAAGGAGACCCTCCGGAGTCTGTACACACCCTCAGTGAGCGTAGATGATTTTATATATATATATTCGGGATAGATTTTTCAGGGCATGGACTTGCCTTACTTATTTATATTGTAATGAATTTACCTGGATATGGATCTTGTCCGTATCATTTAAATTTGGGGATAAATTACCCCAGGGCTGAATTGGCCTTATACGGTACTGAGTGACTGACTGTCAGTCGATGTGTATTTATATACCGGTTGGAACACCCCTGGGCTGGATTGGCCATAAACTGTACCGAGTGACCGAATAATTTATGACCAGTATTTACATGAGGTCTTTCTACTGGGATGTCATATTCCTCATATCATGCAGTATTGATCTATTTCACTTGTACTGAGTTTAACTGTTGAACTTGAAAGCATACTACACTCTGCACCTCGTGTGCAGATCCAGGTGCTCCCGGATACGGCGACTGTTAAATTTCGAAGTTAATTCTGTTGGGGACTATCAAGGTAGCTGCTTGACGTCCGCAGACTCGATTCCTTTCCTGTTTAATTATTATACTGTTCTATATTTTCAGACAGTGATTTTTATCCGTCAGACTTTGTATTCATATTAGATACTCATGTACTCAGCGATATGGTAGTTTATTGATATTATTGGCTTGCCTAGTATTGTGATAGGCGCCATCATGACAGGTGAGTTTTTGGGTCGTGACAATCAACTTATCTTATTCCATCGGAAATCTAAAGGAACATATTCTAAAGAAATCGATTTTAAAATTAAAGTACAAACTTGTTTAAAGTAATAATGTACCTCTATCTTTCATTCATTGACTCTTGAAAAAATAATTTATACATAAGTAAATTCATATCTCAAATTCTACAGATGAATAATTTTTGAAAATATATTACCATACTTAGCCGGATGAAGAACATTTGTAGGCGTTTGGACATAAAAATTATAATTTTTGAATAAAAATAGCATTTTGAGTTAAGTTTAGAAATGGTATTTGGGATTTAAAATTATGCTTGGACATGCATTTTACTTGAAAAAATATTGCTGTTTTGTGAGTGGGGAAAAATGTTTGTATGAAAATTTTGAAAAAGTGGTCAAAACTACTTTTGATTTTTGAAAAACTCATTTTTGAAAACTTTTCTCAAAACTTGCAAAATTTTATGGACAAATATATTTTTTTTAAAAACTTAAAAAAAGGAAAGGTTATTTTCCCTTGATTCTTTCTTACCTTTGTACATGAAAATACGTAGCGGTATAAGTGTTTGTCTCCTATTTTTAGCATGGCTCTAGTATTCTATGATATTTGTACAACCTAAACCCCCAAAAACTTGGTTTTGACTTACAAAAATAAATCCTTTTAGCTTCCAACTAGAATTACGTGTATCTCTTTAACATTATGTCACATAAGTTAAATAAGGAAATTATTTATATAATACAAAATCTTAATAGATTTAAAAGTCTTAAATATTAAGATCCTTTAAGTAGTTCAAATAAGGTTAAATTTAATAACTGAACTTTTATTTGATTTAAGAATCCTAAATATTAGGAAAATAATTAAATTACTATTTTGTCTAGTACGAAATCTATTTTTAAAGGGTAAATAAGGTAAACAACATTTCGATAGGGGCTTCATGCTTTTAATATAGTATAGATATAGATTAGTTTCTCTACTCGTGCGTTGCAAAAATATCTCAAGTCAAGTATCACATAACTTATACAAAAGATAGTAGAAGCATTTGTTAGAGTAACAAAAATAAAACTAATTATTGTATGTAAAAAATTACCATTGTTAGTAAACCAATATTTAAATTCAAAACATAATCGATCATCGCTTGTCCTACCCTACCAAAGGATCACAACAAAAATAATAAAATTTGTAATTCCATTACCTTTATTTATAAGGTATAAACACGTTATTTGATCATGTCTTTCTTAGTATTTTGCATTATTTGTGTATATTTGTAATTGCACTTTGTATACGGGTAAAATCGGGGCTAACATATACCCCAATTTTTGGTGGGTCAAACGAAATAAGGACATGACTACATGGGATCGGAATTGAAGCTGGAAATTTCCCGTACCGAGGCCCGAACGGATTGCTCGTCACCGGGCCTGATAAGACAACACTTCCACAAACCCAGAACAAGCTCCAAGACCTCGAAAAGCATGGCAATAGTTACACACGATTAATAGAAGGTCGTGATATCCGCACCTCACCGGATATCACGGCGCAGATCTCGCCCGATATCGGTAGCGGATATGTAATTAACGAGAAAGGAGTATCTTTTTTAGAATTATACTAGGGATGAAAGTCTCCTACTATGTAAAGGGGAAGCTTTTTATTCAATAACACATATTGTAACACGCAAACCAAGGCAATACAGATTAATTTTTCTGCTCTCTAGTTATTAAAAGGTTTTTATTTTACTGTTGTTCTTTATACGCAATTGGCATCGAATTGAGGGTCCGATCGAGGGCAGAACTATTGTACAACGTTAATCTGAGCCCAGCCTTAACGTCACAATTGGTTTGATTATTCTTTTTGTCTTTAACTCGTTTATCTAACATTCTTGATTATTTGTATTGAATCAATCTACATATCCTTAAAACCGCGTATAAATTCAATTTTTATCGGTTTTAAGAGTAAATAGCTTGGCGCCCACCGTTGTAACAACCAGACCGGTCATTTCGAGCATTTGCACTTCGCTTGATAGTTTGAGGGAATGAGTAGCTCCGTATGATGTATTATGACTTGTGTGAATAGTTGGTTTCGATTTTTAGGTTATTCGGAATCGATTTGAAAGAAAGAATTTTATTGTTGAATCTTTAAGTTGGAAGAGTTGACTAAGTATCACTTTTGTGAATTTGACCCCGGAACGGAGTTTTGATAGTTTCGTTAGGCCCGGATGGTGATTTTGGATTCGGGCGTATGCCCGGATTTGCATTTAGATATTTCTAGAAGGATTCGACACTAATTGGCGAAAGTTGGAAATTTTAAGGTTTGAAAAGTTCATAAGTTTAACCGAGAGTTGACTTTATAGATATCGGGTTCGGATTGTGGTTTTGGGAATTGGAATTGTTTCGTTATGTCATTTGGGACTTGTGTGCAAAATTGGGTTCATTCCGGGTTCATTTGATATGTTTCGGCGAGAGTTTTGGAAGTGAAAACTTCAAAGTTCATTTGAGTTCTAATTGAGGTGCGATTCATCGTTTCAATGTTGTTAGGTGCGATTTAAGGCCTCGAGTAAGTCCGTGTTATATTATGATACTTGTTGGTATATTTGGACGGGGACCCGAGTGGCCCGGGTGAGTTTCAGATGAGGTTCAGATCATTTTTCCTCTTGTTGCCTTGTGGAAGAGTTGTTGGTACTGGTGTAGCCGCATATGCGGAGTCTTGGCCACAGAAGCAACTTCGCAGATGCGGGCTGTCCATCGCAGAAGCGAGATGAGAGATGGGTGAGGAAGAGCACAGAAGCGGATTTTTGTAGCGCACCTGATTGCGCCCATATGCGAGAGTTTGAGCGTAGGGGCGGGAGTTGGCGCCGATGCGGGTCCTTGTGTCGCAGATGCGGGTCCTTGTGTTGCACCTGCGATGTCGCAGGAGCGGATGCTTTTATGCAGGTGCGAGGGCAGTTTCTCCAGTGCCTCTCCGCAAAAGCGGAACATTTGTCGCAAAAGCGACGCCACAGAAGTGGCTAAGTGCATCGCAGATGCGATGATGCCTGGGCAAAAGTTATATATCGAGGTTTTTGGTTCTTTTATCATATTTTGAGATTTGTGGCTCGGATTGAGGCGATTTTGGAAGCAAATTTCATTACAAGGATTGGGGTAAGTGTTCTACACTCGATTTTGAATATATTTAGTGATTCTATCTTCGTTTATTGGTAATTGGATTATGAATTATAAAGAGAAATTGGGATTTTTAGCCTAAAGTTTCATAGAGTGAGTTTTTGAGTTTTGAATATCGATTTGGAGTCGTATTTGAGTGAAACTAGTATGGTTGTACTCAAAATCGAATGGGTTGTCAGATTTTGTAAGTTTTGTCGGTTTTCGAGGTGCGGGCCCGGGTTTGAGTTTTGGTTCATTTTGGGCTTTTGAGTAAAGATTCAACCTCTATCAATTGGAATTGTTTCTTTAGACTTTATTTGATGTATTTGAGTTGCTTTTGGCTAGTTTCGAGCCGTTTAGATGTCGGTACGCGTGAGATGGCATTTTTGGAGTATCGCTTGACTTGCTCGGTATTAGATTTGGCTTGTTCGAGGTAAGTAACACTTCTAAACTTGGAGCTGAGGGTATGAATGCTGATTATATGTGTTATGTGATTTGTTTGGAGGTGACACACAAAGTAGGTGACGGGTGTGTGGGCGTGCACCGTAAAAATTAAGACTCGATCAATTCCGTAGAGCTGTGTAGCCAATTGACTTGTTTTTTCCATGTATTTTTCATGTGTTAGAGAAACTGAGTTGTGCCTCATGTTAGAAATCATGCTTAGGCAAATGCTGGTATTATTGGGACCCACTGATGTCATTTCTGCTGTCAAATTATATGTTTAAATTGTAATTTCGTACTCAGTCATATTCATTCATTGCATATCATATCTCAGTCTCTATTTTTATTTACTGATACATCATATCATCATTTTGGACTAGTTTCATAACATTGTGAGTCTGATAGACTGGAGAGATTGATAACTGCGTGAGGCCGAGGTCCTGATTGTGAGGATATTTATGGGAGCGGGCTGCACGCCGCAATATATTTTATTGATTTATGCCATGATTGGCTTGTTATAGCTCTTGTGGTGGAGGAGCCCCTCCGGAGTCTGCACACCCACAGTGAGCCCAATGGATATTCTATTTGGGATGGAGTTTCGTGGGCATGGAGTTTCCCTATATATATTCATATTGGGATGGAGTTCCCTAGACATGGAGTTTCCCTATACTTTATATTTGGGATGGAGTTCCCTGGGCTGGATTAGCCCTATACAGTACTGCGTGACTGAATGTTAGTTGCTATTTATATTGAGGGATGGATCTTCCCTAGGCTAGACCTGCTCGTACAGTATTGAGTGATTGAGTACTCTGAGATTGTGAGTACATAAGTTAATCATTGAGATGCATTGCATTTGACATGCGTCCTTGAGATACAGGCATAGAGATGCATTTCCTGAAGCTACCTGGTTTTGGTGACATTCATGATTTCACCTGTATATTTACATGTAGGCATAGAGATATATGTTCCTCATGCTATCTGAAAATGAAACATCTTATTTATTATTTAAAATGTTTTTGGGAAAATCACAGTTTTCAAACTTATTCATATATTTTTGAGGTTTTCGGAGAAACATCTGGGATCTACTGTTACACTTGAAAATCATGCCTATTTTCCGTAACTGTGAACCAGCTGAGTTATTTCTTGTACCATCTTTATTATACTGTTATGATCTGTTACTGGTTATTGGATTTGGACTCTGACTCTTGTCCCAGCTCTTCACTACTTTCAACCTAAGGTTAGGTTTGTTACTTATTGAGTAGATGGGTCGGTTGTACTCATAGTACACTTTTGCACCTTGCATACAGATGTTGGATGCTGATGTAGCTGCATACGGCTGGAGCTGGATCTGAAGATGTACCTGCGTTCTAGTCATAGCTACCTCTTGATCTTGGTAGCTTTAGTATTTCAGATCTTTTCATGTATATTTCAAACATATGGTGTATTTTATTTCAAACTAGCTTTGTAAACTCTATATCTTAGAAGCTCATGATTTGTACTACCAGTCCTTGGGAAATGTATAAGATACATATAGTTTCTTCTATTTATTGTCTCATTAAATTTCATTGGAATTGGATAGTTGTTAATTGGCTTACCTGACGGGTCTGGTTAGCTGCCATCACGAATAGTTGGATTTTGGGTCGTGACAAGTTGGTATCAGAGCTCTAGGTTCATAGGTTCTACAAGTCATGAGCAAGTGTCTAGTAGAATCTTACGGATCGGTATGATGACATCCATACTTATCTTCGAGAGGCTACAGGGCATTCAGGATTTCTTTCCTTATCATGTGAAATTGATTCAGCTTAAAACATAACTCTTTGAACTCATTCCACGCATTCGTATGCGCATGTGAGTGCTCGGTATCAGCTGTGCATTGCCGGCTTGTGATTCCATGTATAAGGTGTAAGATATGATTTTGGTGTGCTGATGATGGGCCAGTCTGGAGGACTTGAGGCTGGGGTTTGACTGTAGCTTGAGCATAGGGATTTCGGTTTTTTGGACTTATATGTTCGATAGCGTCCCTATGGGTGGTATTTGTGACACTATGAGTGGCTGGATGGCTATATGATGAGTATGATTTGATTGCGGGATGTGTCCAGATGATTTAAAGTATTAGATGGTTTGTGCTATATGAGCTTATGAAGGATTTAGTTGAATCTCCCTGCGGTATTATGGTAGTAAAAGAGTATGGGTATTGCGAGTTATCGAGTGTTTTTATCTATGGCTTTGAGCCAAGTGGGGGAGTATGCTATCGACAATTTGATTGTGTGGTTATGTGTGGTACTTGTTTTGGTTTGAGGCATACTGGTGAATCAGATATGACTTGCAGAGGCTGGTTTTGAGGATGCCTTTTAGCAAGAAAATTTCTGGTTACGGGTTATATTATACTTTATGGGTATATGGAAATCATGAAATGATTTGAGTTGTTATTCGTGAAGGATGTAGTGCGCATGGTGTAGAAATTTGCTCGGTTATGCTAAGGCGGGGCCACTTCTTTGGGTATTATTGTGCTAGTGGGGCACAGGTCGTTCAACCCGTTTGGTCGGTGCAGTTGAGATTTGAGCAGGGTGGATGACTCTCGAAAAAGATCTAATGGATTCAAGATTTTCATGTAGCAATTGTGAATTTTCCAGATTTGTATATGGATAGGATCTGAGATTTACATTGGATGGTGTCGAGACTCGCGATATTTCTATATCATTATGGATATTTACATTTCGGTATCAGAAAGGTGAAAGAAACGGTTTCAGATTCACAGAAGGTCTCTTCAAAGTGGGTATCTCGGTTGCGGTATGTTTGGGGTGCTTAAGAGGGAATACAATGACTTATGGGCGTTAGGGCGGTGTGGTTTTATGCTAGTATCTCTTATGGTATGCTTTGGCTGAGGATCATGGTATTCTAACAAGGAGAAGTGTCAGCTTGAGGGCAATTTGGAAGGAACTCAGAGAAATGGGATAGCTTGGTAGTAGGTTGGATCAACACGACAATGGATACAATTGGTTCTTTGGGGTACTTATGATGTGGTGAGTCTCTATAGGTGTTTCGTGGCAATGCTCTTGGGTTTTGGCGACCTGCGTGGCTTGGTTGAGTTATAGAGATTTAGTTCTGATGGTTTGGTTATGTGCAAATGGGTTTCGGAGAGTTCTCGATGGTTTCTACCACGGTTTGAGATAGATATTTCCTACTGGCGAGAGGAGCATATTAGGTATTGTGATTTTCTCCTGGGAGAGATCAAATGGAAGGTTTTCGACTGACTGGGTAGGTATTCTGCTTGTGACATAGAGTTGATTATGAGATTCTCGTACTTTTCATATGATGGCATGATAGATGCGGTGTGTTGTGTGGGATTGAGATTTGCATGTGCAAGGTTACAGTTCATATTTGGAGGGAAGGTCATGAATTTTGGACAACATGGACAATTTCAGATATTTAAATAAGTGTTATAACTACTTAGTAATTCCTGAGAAGGGTGCGCATTTCAGAAGGCGCACTATGTGTTGACTTACAGATGCTTCATTGGTATTGCGGTACTCGCCTGGTTGATTGACTGCTGATATTTAGATTTTGCTATGTGGCACAGAAGAATTATAGAAGTATTCTTCGTGGGATGATTGTGTATGCGAGATGTGTTAGACATTCGAGCGGTGGAGTTGGGATCAGATATGGTGATTCGTGTGTTCTATGGAATTGGAGACTGGGAGTTCTCAGGAGCAGATTGTTTCGTGGTGGTGGACTGTAAAAATATGGCCAAAGCTAGCCAGATGATGGTATCTATTATGATTAGGTCATTGTGGACTTTCTGAGGGTTATTTATCTATTTGTGGGTGACCAGAATTGATTTGGGGATCCATTGATAGGCCCAATGAGGATTTGTATTCTACACCGGGTCGGATTGGTTGACTCCATGCTGCTATTGTTGAGGGATGTGCCGTTCAGTTAGAGTTGAGCTTAATCGTGTTCTGATATGATTTATATGTTGCTCCTCTATGCTTTGAGGGGTTATGATTTGTTAGTTATATGCACATATGGTGCGGTTCTGTTTGGGCCTTATAGTGGAGTTCAAGCAGAATGGTTAATGGGGTACGGAATGGTTGATTATGCCTTGGTTATGGCCTTTGTCCAGTTATGATGTATGGTGTTATTTGCTTCTCAGTAGTTATGGTCATGCACTTTTAGTACTAGGCATCAAATTGTGCGTGGTTGTTGATTTTGAGCATTGTGGCTCGAGGTATTTCATATGGATCAGTATTTGGATGGGTCACGTATTGCAGCGGGGTTATGATGGGATATGATCCTTTGTGTTAGATTTGTGTGTCTTGGTTCTACTATGTAAGATGGGTTTTAGCATTGCGGTTGTGGTGGTACTTGTTGAACTTGTGGGATGGTTCTCTCGTTTGAGTCATTTTCCATGATTGAGTATATTTGGGTTGTTGCTTATCGGTGCATGGATTGCGTGAGTTATGGTTTTAGGTTGTATTGATGTGGCATGTCACTAGAGGGATTGTGTGATGAGATGAGGTCATCGGACCTAGAATGGGTGCTATCGGATTTGTTTGCGGGATATTTAGAAGGATAATGTCGTTGATCGGCTTAGAAATTGTCTATAGTTGATCTGATAAGTGGTTATGAGGTTCTGCGTGCTTCTTTCATCATTGGCAGTGTACGAAGTTTTTAGAATGAGGTTTTGTTTTATATGAGGTTTATTATTTGTACCGGGTTTGTTTTGAGCAGTTATTATGATCAGAAGTTATTGCTACAAGTACGCGAGTTATGCGTCATATCATGTGATTACATCTTGGGTTATGTTTATGGCTTGATACAACTTGTTCATACTTATACAATGTGTAGATGCGATATTCAGATCTTATAGAAATTTCGGATATTGGAAATTCGATTATGTGGTTTACGGGGTAAGGTTGAAGTAATGATCTTCAGATATGTTGCGTTGTCAGGCCTATATGGAATAGGGTGACGTGGGATCACCCCCGGGTATATGCATGGTAAGGTTTCATGGCGATTTTATGGCTTTGAAATGACTCTGGGCACGTTCGAGGATGAACGTATATTTAAGTGGGGGAGGATGTAACGACCCGACCGGTCATTTCGAGCATTTTCACTTTGCTCGGTAGTTTGAAGGCATGAGTAGCTTTGTATGATGTATTATGACTTGTGTGAATCGCCGGTTTCAGTTTTCAGGTTATTCGGAATTGATTTGGAACAATGAATATCATTGTAGAAGCTTTAAGTTGGAAGAGCTGACCCAGTTTGACTTTTGTGAATTTGACCCCGAAACGGAGTTTTGATGGTTCCGTTAGGTCCGGATGGTGATTTTGGACTCAGGCGTATGCCCGGATTTGCATTTGGATATTTCTAGAAAGATTCGGCACTAATTGGCAAAAGTTAGAAATTTGAAGGTATGAAAAGTTCATAAGTTTGACCGAGAATTTGTGGATATCGGGTTTGGATTGTGGTTACGGGAATTGGAATAGCTTCGTTATGTCTTTTGGGACTTGTGTGCAAAATTTGGGTTAATTCCGGGTTGATTTGATATATTTCGGCGCGAGTTTTGGAAGTGAAAAGTTCAAAGTTCATTTGATTTCGAATTGAGGTGTGATTCGTCGTTTTGATGTTATTAGGTGCGATTTGAGGCCTCGAGTAGGTCCGTGTTATGTTATGGGACTTGTTGGTATATTTGGATAGGGACCCGAGTGGCCTGAGTGAGTTTCGAAGCAATATATCGAGGTTTTTTGGTTCTTATATCATATTTTGAGATTTGGGACTCGGATTTAGGCATTTTTGGAAGCAAATTTTATCACAGGGATTGGGGTAAGTTTTCTACACTCGGTTTTGATTATATTCCGTGATTCTATCTTCGTTTTGTGGTAATTGGATTATGAATTATAAAGAGATATTGGGATGCACTGACTTGTACCGTATAGAATCATTAGCACGTGAAATATAGCACATCAATAATATGTGTTATGTGTATTGTTATGTCGACCTAAAAAGGTTGTCGACCTGAAAAAGCTGCACCGACTTGTACCGTAAAGAATCGTTAGAACGCAAAACATAGCGCATCAACAATATGCGTTTTGTGTATTTTCATGTCGACCTGAAAAAGATGTGGACCTGAAAAAGCTGCACCGACTTGTACCATAAAGAATCATTAGCATGCGAAATATAACGCATCAACAATATGCGTTATGTAACCTCAAATCACTCATAGCTGCCTATAAATATCCTGCGCATTTTGCATTATTATTTGAAACGTAACCGAAGGAAGAAAAAAACTTTCCATAAATTTTCCAAGTTCGAGCATTACGACATGTCTGGACGCAATGACGTACCAAGGTGTTACTGTGCCAACGTGCGATTTTGAATCCATGTTGGTCAAATTACAATCTAGGACGCATACGTTGGATGTGTAAATAAGTTGTAAGTTATTATTGTTGAACGTTATATTGGTTAATAGATTATTTATAACATGTTAACTAATAGTATTTTGTTGTCATCCCCATTTGTAGAACAAAAATCAATGTGGTTTTGAAGAATGGAATGATGAACCCATTAACCAGGAATACTACAAATCATGTTTAATAAGCATTTGGAATCTGACTAGTGAGTACGAACTCCAGATCTTGAAACTTCAAGAACAACTTGCGGCGGTGAAGGAGAAACTGAAAGAGGCAGAAGAAGAAAATATTCGGTTGGAAGAAAAATTTCAGTGGTTGAAGCATAGAATAATGGGCGATAGTGACTCCCTATATGTGCTTGAAAGATAGAGAGTGTAGACACTTAACAAACACATAAATGCGTTATGTTTCATGTGCACTGGAGTAGATGAAGGTTGTGACGTCTCGACCCGATGTGATGTCTCCCTATCTATGCCTAAAAGATCCTCAACAGCCCTCAATGATGAGACATAACTCTGTCGTCGCCCACTATGCACCTCTCATATCGGACGATCCTCAGCAACCCTCGATAGCTCTGGAGGACCAAGAAAATATTGATGCCAATCATATTGCATAATGGTGGTGCCCGTGATCAACACTTGAGTTGATGAGGTCAACTGTGAAATCCTTGGTGACAGCTGAAAGCTGAATGACGGCATATCATGACGAGCATCGTGTGGCTCAGGGTAGTCACCCAGCTGATCATCTCCAATATCCTCCACGGGTGCCTTAACGCCCCCTTGCTGAGGACCCCGTTCTCACCGACCACGTGGGCCACCCCTTCCTCTCTGGCCATGCCTGCCACGTCTACCAAGTGCTGGGGCTATGTGTGGCCCATGATGTTACTCCTCAGGCGGCACATACACAGCCTCGTAACCTAACCGCGCATCCTCTCGGGCATGTCTCAATGTGTCAGCAACAAGATCAGCAACTTGATGACCAAACCCATGCACAACTACCGCTCCGTTGCGTGCATGCTGTAGCATCTCTAGTCCCAACTGGTATAACCGGTGTAAGCCAATAGCCTGCATAGCATATAACATATTAATTAAGGAAGGATGTTAAAGTAATGTAACATGATAAGTAAGTATATCAAATAACATACCAGTGCCTCATGCCTCCCGTCGTATGGAACGTACCAACCACCATCGCGAAGAATGGGATTCCTGATCAGAAGGCAAGTAACACGGCGATACCAACCCATGTACTCATTCTCCCCATCCAAACGGTCATGTGGAGGGTATGGCGGAATCATTTTGTATCTTTGACCCCAGTCCTCTATCTGGGCCTCTAGCCAGGCCAAGTATGTCTAGTCAACCTTGTAGCGATCATCCCGCTCGTAATGTCTGGAATGTCAACTGGGCGGAATAGGTATAAGCTGGCGTCAACCAAATTGTTGAAGGACTCGCTTGGTTGCATGATGCTCAACTATATCGAGACATATAAGTGGGACTGAAGACATCCACATAGCTTGATTGCGGGAGCAATAATCTGGCAATCTAGCGATGAGCTCATCGTTGTATGGCCTCCATATTAACTATTTATTAAACACAAGAATCGTGAGTAAACACAAGACAGATCTATCATTATTAAACAAGCTTAGTCATATATGTACCTGAGCATCTTCAAGTAAATCCAACAAATCCCTATAACAAGGGAGATGATGTCGAGCCTCGACCTCACCGGCACACCTCCTAGCAAGTGGTAGAAATGGTGGAGGTGATGCATTTGGAGCTATCGGTGGGAGAGGTGGCTGGATATGCAGGAACCTCTCTCAGACCCAAACCTAATATTGATTATGGAGCGGTTCAGCGTGAGTTGGGCACATAGGATGAGTTAAGCACCGCATTTCACCCTCAGACGGATGGGCTGTTGAGCGGACCATTCAGATTTTTGAGGATTTGTGGAGAGCCTTTGTCATAGATTTCGGAGGTCAATGGTATCAGTTTCTTCCATTAACGGAGTTTGTATACGACAATAGCTACCAGTCCTACATCCAAATGGCTCCGTATTAGGCATTATATGGGAGGCAATGTCGTTATCCGTTTGGTTGGTTTGAGCGTGGTGAGGCTAAGTTATTGGGCCCAAATTTGGTTCGGGATGATTTGGAGAAGGTGAAATTAATTCAGGAGAGGCTTCGTGTAGCACAGTCCAGGACAAAGATTTATGCTGATAAGAAGGCTCGTGATATGGCATTCATAGTGGGTGAGAAAGTTCTTATTCGATTTTCGCCTATGAAGGGTGTGATGAGATTTGGGAAGAAGGGAAAGTTGAGCCCTCGGTATATTGGTCCTTTTGAGGTGTTGCAGAGAGTTGGTAAGGTGGCCTACAAACTTGCTTTACCACCTAATTTATCGGAAGTTCATCAAGTGTTTCATGTTTCCACGCTTCAAAAGTACTATAAGGATCCTTTCACGTGTACTGGATTTTAGCTTGGTGCAGTTGCACAAGGATTTTACTAATGATGAGGAATCGGTGGCCATTTTGGATAGGAAGATTTGAAAGCTGAGGCCGAAGAATATTGCATCACTGAACGTTCAGTGGAGAGGTCAATCGATCGATGAGGAAACTTGGGAGACCGATCATGATATGCGGAGCAGATATCCTCACCGTTTTTATATCCCAAGTATGATTCTAAACTTGTTCGAGGACGAAAGTTTGTTTAAGAGGGGGAGAATGTAATTATGTGACCAGTCGTTTTGTTTATTTAGGCCCTTTTCCCCTATTTGATGCTCCCTGTATGTGTTTTTGTTGTTATGTGACTTGTGAGGATGGTTGGTTTGGGTTCGGGAAGGTTTTGGAGTGAATTGGAATATAGTTTCATGGTTGGAAGCTAAAGTTATAAGAGTGGACCAAGGTTTGACTTTTATGTAAACGACCTCAGATTGATAACATTATGGTTCCAATAGGTTTTTATGGTGATTTTGTACTTAGTCATATGTCCATATTAGATTTTGGAGATTCCTAAGATGATTTAGATCTAATTATCGAAATCTGGAAATCTAAACATTTGGAAGATTCATAATTTGACCGAGATTTGACTTTGATGTTAACGGAGTTGGATTGTTGTTCTGGAACTTGGAATAGGTTGGTTATATTATTTGGGACTTGTGTGCAAAAGTTGGTGGCTTTACTAGATGGTTTGATAGGAATTAGAAGGTTTGGTTGGAAGTTGGAAGCTTATGAACTTAAGAGAGGTTCAATTGATAGTTTGATCGTCGATTCGTAGATGTGGTGATCTTACATGTATTTGGATGCTTTGGATAGGTTCGGGTAGTGTTTACAGACTTTTTGGTATAATTGGATGGGGTCCTCGGTGGCTCGAGTGCATTTCGAACCACCCGGAGCTTGGTTGAACTATTGAAGATTACTGGTGTTTATTGTGCTTCGCGATCGCGGAGCAGGTCTCCCAATAGCAGAGGCTTGTCTGGGGTAGGTTACATTTTTCTTCTTCACGTTCGTGAAACTGGGGTCGCGTCATGATAGGTGAGGAAGCTTGGCCTTCACGTTCGCGACCAGGGCATTGCGTTCGCATAGAGTGAGGCAGGTTGGGGTTGGTCAGGCATTTTGCCTTTGCATTCGCGGGAAGGAGACCAAATTCACGTAGGCCAATTGAACCCTGTGCACCGCTTTCGTGGGATGGGGTCCGCATTCACGAAGGGTTAAGCTAGACAGGGTGATTTTTGTGCTTCACGGTAAGTGATTTCTACTTGATTAAGCCACAAAGCAAGATGGTAAGTGATTTCTACTTGATTTTAATATTATATCTTGTTTTCCTAAGGATTATTACATATGGATTATGGGATTTAAAGGACATATTTGGGGATTTTGAGTAAGCTTTTGGAGAGTGAAAAGTAGAGATTTGAACCCTGATTTGAAGTCATATTTGGATGAATCTTGTAAATTTGGACTCGTGTTAAAATAGGTGATTGGGATTTGTGACTTTTATCTGGTTCTGACAAGTTGGCTTGGGTTGACTTTTTTGGTTGACTTTGTATAATTTGATAAAGATTGGATCTTTACTATTTGGAATCGATTTATATAGTCGTGTTTGATATTATAAAGTTATTTTTACTAGATTTGAGCCGTTTGGAGGTCGATTCGAATGGGAAGGGCTTTTTAGAGTATTGATTCACGCATTTTGAGGTAAGTAACTTGTCTAAACTAGGTTTAAGGATAATATTCCCCGTTGGCTATGATATTTGAGATATTTTGAGGGTGACACACATGCTAGGTGTTTGGTGTATATGGGTACATCGGAGTTATTCATGATTCGGATAGACCTTAGGCTATTATGTGCCTTGTTTTTCTATCATGCCCCATTATTTACGTATTTTCTTCACTTGCATGACTACGTGAGCTATTATTCATGTTAGAATTCATGTATAGGCTATGTGATTATCTGTTGAGACATGATAGGGATATTCTTTATATATTGAGTTGTTTGCCTTAATTGGAGTCATATTCTCAATCATGATATTATATATGCGTATTATATCTCTGTCTTTGTGCATTCTTTATATGTTATATCACATATTGTTGATGCCCTTATATGTGTGATACAGTTTGAGTTGAATACTGTGAGATGTGAGCATTTAAGACTTGAGCTGTTGATGACTAATCTTGGTCCATAGAGTTGATTTGATACTGATAGTGAGGTGACGCGTACGTCAGGCCCCATGTTGGGCTGAGTGATATTGAATTATGTGGTGGCGCGTGCTCCCAGGCCCCATATTACACAACGTGATATTGATCATTGACATAGATCTGATTAGCTCTTAGGCTAAGACCCGCCCTTCGGAGCCAGGTATTAACCCTAGGCGCAGGCATATAATTATGTATGTGCTTGGTGAGGGACTTGTGTCAGGAACCCATACAGTATTGAGTGTTTTTGTATGTGATGATTGAAGGACAATTGTGCTAGGCACTATACATGTGCTGAGATTTGATATACTTGATGATTTGTCAGCAATATTATTGATCTGGTATGTATAGTTATCATGTAGGTATTAGGTTGTGTTTCTTCCCTCATGCTATTTGGTACTTGATGTCTCTATTTGATGTGTTAAACTTGGAATCATGATTAAATTTATAAAATCATGTTTAGATGATTTCTGGGGAAGAATTTATGCCTTAACTGCTATTCTCGAAAACCATGCTTATTTCTTTCTATTTGTGAAGGTTGAATTTATTATTTTTTAAGCTATTCTTTTGTCGTTATTATTATGTTGTAATTGTTTATTAAAATGAGTATTGGACCTTGTCGAGCTCGTCACTACTTTCAGCCCGAGATTAGGCTTGTTATTTATTGAGTACATGGGGTCAGTTATACTCATACTATATTCTGCACTTTTTGTACATATCTAGGTGTTGTTGAGAGAGGTGATTGCTAGGGAGTGGCACAAGTATCAACCTTTTGGAGATTTTGAGGTAGTTGTTCTTCCATTCTGTAACGATCTGACATGTCGTTTTGTATATTGTAGCCATGTTCCTCTATTTATTACCTCTTCTATGTTCAATTGTGGTTATGTGACTTGCCGGGATGGTTGGATTGGTTTCGGGAAAGTTTCAAGGTGAATTGGGACACTTAGTCTCAAAGTTGGAAGCTTATGTTCAAAGAGTTGACCGGAGTTTGACTTTTGTGTAGACGACTCCGGAATAGATTTTTGATGATTCAGATAGCTTTGTATGGTGATTTTGGACTTAGGCGTATGTTCGAATGTTAATTCGGAGGTCCATAGGTTGATTTGGTGCTTTCTGGAGAAAGTTGGAAAGTAGAAGGTTCTAAAAGGTGATAGGTTTGACCGAAGGTTGACTTTATTGATATCAGGTTCAGATTGTGGTTTTGGGTGTTGGTATAGGTCCGTAGTGTTATTTGGGACTTGCATGCAAAATTTGAGGTCATTCGGAGTTGTTTTTTGAATTTAGAAATGTTCATTAGTTCATTAGGCTTGAATTGGGTTGCAAATCATAGTTTTGATGTTGTTTGGTGTGATTTAAGGCCTCAAGTGGACTCGTGTGATATTTTGGGACTTGATGGTATGTGCGGACAGGGTACCTGGGGTTTCGAGTTGAGTTCGGACAATTTGAAACTTAGAAGGAATTGCTGAACTGCTGAAGTCTGGTACTTTCGTACCCGTGCTATTTGGGCCGCACGTGCGGTGCTGTAGAAGCGGCTCTATGGCTGCAGGTGTGAGGTTAGGCTTTGGGGCTAGGTACATAGGTGCAGGTCAGTTCGCGCAGATGCGCAACCGCAGAAGCAGAAAATACTCCACTGAAGCGGAGCTTGGGCTGTTGGTGAGAGACTACAAATACGGTGTTGTTTCTGCATAAGCGGACACGCAGATGCACATTTGGGTCCGCAGAAGCGTACTTTCTGGACTTAATGGGATACCACAACTGCGATGATTTTTCTGCAGGTGCGGAATGCCTGGGCACAGGATCAAGGGTTTTATTTCATTTCCCAATTTTTGAGGTAGAGAGCTCGATTTTGGGTGATTTTGGAGGGGATTTTCAAGGTTTAGATCAGGGTAAGTATTTTTGAATTGTTCATTATATATGATTCTATCTTTGTTTTTATCATTTAATTAGTGATTTGAATTGGAAAAATTGGGGATTTGTGTAAAAGCTTTCCTAAAGTATAAAAATGAGGATTTGAAGGTCAGAATCAGATGATTTTGGTATGGTTGGACTTGTATCGGAATGGGTGTTCGGAATTTGTGAGTTTGGTCGAGTTTTGTAATGACTTGGACGATCGTTTTGAGAGATGTAGTCCCGTTCCCCCATTTACTGCTCATTTTATACTTTATAGCTGTTATGTGACTTGCCGGGTTAGTCGGTTCGGGTCCGGAGGGATTTCGAATTGAACTGAGACACTTAGTCTCAAGATTGAAAGCTTAAGTTGAAATGGTTGATCGGATGTTAACTTATGTGTAAATGACTCCGTAATGAAGTTTTGAAGGTTCTGTTAGCTCCGTTGGATGATTTTAGACTCAGGAGCATGTCCGAATTGTTATTTGGAGGTCCGTAGTTGAATTAGGCTAGAAATGACAAAAATTGAATTTTTAGAAAGTTTAACCGGGAGTGCACTTTTTGATATCGGGGTCGGATTCTAATTTCGAAAGTTGGAATAGGTCAGTAATATCAAATGTGACTTGTGTTCAAAATTTGGGGTCAATCGGAAGTGATTTGATAGGTTTCGGCATCGTTTGTAGAAGTTTGAATTCCTTAGTTTCAATAGGCTTGAATTGGTGTACGATTCATGTTTTTGATGTTGTTTAAGGTAATTTGAGGGCTCAACTAAGTTTGTATCGTGTTTTAGGACTTGTTGGTATGTTTGGTTGATGTCCCGGGGGCATCGGGTTCATTTCGAATGGTTTTCGGATCAAAGTTTGAGTTTGAAAGACTGCTGAAGCTGAAACTCTGCTGGTGTAACCGCACCTGTGGAGCTTTGATCGTAGGTGCGAGCTCACAGGTATGGGCTGTGTTGCGCAGATGCGACTTTTGGAGGGGAGTGTGCAGTGGTCGCAGGTGCGAGGGAATTACCGCACCTGCTTGATGCAGATGCGGCAGTGGGATCGCATAAGCGGAAATGGAAATGGGAGTTGGGTCCGTAAAAGTGGCTTGGTAGCTCACAAAAGCGAGTCCGCAGGAGCAGAGTCAGGGGCCGCAGGAGCGGAGGAAGCCGCAGAAGCAGGAATGTGGTCGCTTCTGCGACACCATAGAAGCGGGTAAGTTGCCTAGAAGCGAGAATGTTGGGCAGATTATTGAAAATCGAGGGTTTTCGATTTTACTTCATTTAAAACATTTCAAGCTCGGGTTGGGCGATTCTTAAGAGGATGTTTGAGATGTTTCTTGAGGTAAGTCCCTTGTGATCATTTTTGATCAATAATCTTGTTTTTCCATTAAATTTCCCACTTAGTTTGTGTGTATTTAATCGGAGCGGATCCAATTCATTGGCAAAAGAAAAATCTTTCGTTTTAACACTCAGAAAAAAAAAACCTAGAAAAGAGGAAGAGTCACTAAGATAAGAGAGCTATAGGTAAGCAAGGAATTGTGACTTGGTCAATTCCATGGAACTGTGTAGTTGAATAATCTGTTGTTATCCGTACATTCTCCACGTATTAGAGAAATTGAACTGCAAATCATGTTAAAAATCATGTTTAGACCATGTGTTGACACTGTAGGGACAGAGGTTGTGTACATGTTGAATTATCTGCTAAATTGTTGTTTTGTACTCTGTCACAATATTATTTGCATATCATATCTCGGTCTCTATTATTCCTTGTTGATACATTATATCGCTTCTGTTTGGGCTGATTTTCATGATTTCTGAGTGCCTGAGAGACTGGAGAGATTGATGACTGAGTGAGGCCGAGGGCCTGATTGTGAGGATATTTATGGGATCGGGCTGCACGCCGCAACATGTTTCATTGATTTATGCCATGATTGGCTTGTTATAGCGGTTGGGCTGAAGTAGCCCCTCCAGAGTCTATACACACCCCCAGTGAGCGCAGGTATCTACTGAGTGAGAGTGCCGAGTGCTGAGCGATTGCGAGGAATGAGTGATTGTAAGGTTGGAGTGAATGGGAGGACTGAGTGACTGTTGATCTGAGAGGATGCATTTGACTATCATTTCTGTTGCACTTCAGCTGTCATGTATCACCGTCTTGTAATTTTTGAGAGATAATATATTCTGTTTCACTTGAACTTGACATGGATTAACTGTTGTGGCCTAAATTGTCGAACTTGAAAGCATGCCTACCTTCCTATGTTGAAATTACTGTAATTGAACTATAACTGTGAAGCTCGTCACTACTTTCAGTCCTTTATTTAGTTTTGTTACTTGCAGAGTTGATTGTACTCATGCTATACCATGCACTTCGTGTGTAGATCCAGGTGTTTCCAAACATGGTGGGTGTTGATTCCTTCGCACAGTTGATCGTATAGAGATTTCAAGGTAGTTGCCCAGCGTTTTCTCAGACCTTGTCTCTCCTTCCCTATCTTTCTGCTTTATGTATTTAGTTTCAGACTATTATAGACAGTACTCCCAGATTTGTGATGTTTAGACGCTCATGTACTCAGTGACACCCCGATGTTGGGAATTTCTGTATTGGTTTTGGTTTTTTATCTATTTTGAGAGTTTTGTTGATTAAAACTTGTATTATTCTTATTTTTGATTTAAAAATATGGAAGTATTTTGAAGTATCGGCTTGCCTAGTACCACGTTAGGCTCAATCACAACAAGTTGAGTTTTGGTCCGTGACAAGTTTCGAGGAGCGGGCCCGGGATTGACTTTTTATTTTTCATTAGAGATTGAATCTTTATTATCCAAAATTATTTTCTATGGCTTTTATTTATGATATTAAGTTATTTTGGCTAGATTCAAGTCATCCAGAGTTGGATTTGTGCGGGAAGGGCTTATTAGTGGACTTATTTAGCTTGTTTGAGGTAAGTACCTTATCTAACTTTGTGTTGGAAAAATTACCCCTTAGAATTTGGGTTATTTTTACTATTCAGATTATGTGAAAGACGTGTACATGAGGTGACGAGTGTATACACGAGCTTATATGTGGTATTTGACTAATTTAGATTCTTAGGTTACTTATAAGTACTTAATTAAAGTTATTAGTATTTGTTCTATCTTTTGTTGTTAATTTTATTCTCACATGCTTTAATTGAAATTGTCATTACATGCTCTAGTTTCCATCATCAAGTTACTTTTATGTGCATTTACTTGTAGTAATTGTTACATGTCATTTCTTCTACTGTTGAGTTATTCTCATGCATTTAGACTTAGTCACTATTTTATGCTATCTCTTTCATTGTTAAGCTTATGTCATGTACTTGAATTGAAAGTTGTCATTTCATAAGATATCTTTCCTTGTTGAGTTGTTTCTCATCCCTTTTGTTGCTATTGAGATTCTTGTACATATTATGGTTGAGCCTTGGGCTATATGTTGTGGTGTCACTGGTATTATTAATTTTGAAAATGTTGAGGCATATGGGCACGTATGGTGCAACTAGATTATTGTGTTGTGATGTTGATGCGCATGCAGCGGTATAAGGATAGGGGTTGATGTGCATGCGGCGAGATAAGGCGGAATTTATACGCGTGTTGCTAGTAAGGGAATTATTTGAAGCCACGCAGTGAGATAAAGGGGCTAAAGCGCATGTAGCTATTTCGAAAAAAATATTTTAAAATATAAATGTAATGCTCACGCGGTGATATAAGGAAGATTGTAATTGTAAGTTATGAAATGTGAATATGAGGCGTGGTACCTCGGCATGATTTTTGTTATACATTCTATGTTGGAAAGGCGTGATGATTTGAATAATTGTTGTTCTTGTTCCCTTATTTCTTCCCATTAGTGTTTTAATTGTAATTGGTTACTTGTTGTCTTAACACATGTAATCTTTTGTTGCTTTGTTTCTGTTGTTATCCCGGTATTGATAAATTGCTTTATTGTCCTTTAATTGCCTTTATCTTTCGTTATTAGATTATATTATATTTTGTTCAGGTTTCTTTTATCTAGTAGGTGTCTTGACATGGCCTCGTCACTAATTTACCGAGGTTAGGCTTGATACTTACTGGGTACCGTTGAGGTGTACTCATGCTACGCTTTTACATATTTTTGTGCAGATCCAGGTACATCTGCTCAAGCCAGACGCCAGTGATTTGATCAGTTACTTCGGAGATTTCAAGGTATACCTGCTTGACGCTCGTAGGCCTTGGAGTCACCTTATGCTTTTGGTTGTACTACTGTTTATTTTCAGTTCAAATAATATTGTGTTTAGAAATTCTAAAGTGCACTTAGTAGAGCTTATGACTCAGTTCCACTGGTTTTGGGAGATATTTGAAAGTTCTATTGTTTGGATTTTACTATGATAGTTTAACAGTTTAATTTTATATCTAAGTTATTATTTTTGTTAATTCTCAATGTATGCTAGGCTTACCTAGTCTTAGAAACTAGGTGCCATCATGACATCCTAATGTGAGAATTTAGGGTCGTGACATGTTCGGAGGCCTTGAAGTCCCTTTTTTCTTAGTTTATGTTATTGTTATTATATCTTTCAGATAGTTTTGTATTTTGAGATCAGACTCTGTATTTAATTCTGTAATGCTCATGTACTCGTTGACACAAATCATGGGATGGTTTTAGTTGTATTGTTGCTATGACTTCAGTTATTTATGATTATTCCGCTGTTGAGACTATTTAATACTTTTATTTAAGTTTGTCTCTACTTATTGATTGATGGCTTGCCTAACGGTGTGAGGCATCGTCATGACTCCGATGGATTTTTTGGATCGTGACAAAGGACTATTTCCTTCAAAGTACACATAACATCTTCTTTTTATAAAACAAAATAGAAAATAACCTTTTGCCATTCAAATTGTATAATAGGCTCCACAAGATACTTTTTACTTTTCATTTGGCCCATAATATATTACTAATTTGTTAACACATATGAGTGTATTATAAAAAAATATTTTTTTAAGTAAAAAGAATTTTCTTTCATACAAATATCACACTTGAATATCAAGCAGGGTGAAAAATATTCACAAAAAATAGGATCAATTTTACAGCATTTAATAAATCTAGAAAACGTGGAGTGTTACACTCTCCAGGATTCCTTTCCTGCGGCTTATGATCAGATTCTTGAGTGATATGATCAGATATTTTGAGGGATATAAGCCAGTCATTGTTACTAAAAGGATTGATTGGAAGAGTCCTTATGAATGGTGGTATAAATGTAAATAGATGGAGAATCAAGGGGTAATCCTGAACCTAGTTCCATTTATTTCTTTGTGTGAGATCATGAAAGGAATTTGATATATGCTAAAGCTGTGAAAATTGAGGAGACTACTAATGTTGTTGCTGAGGCTAAGCTATAGTATATGGTTTGTCATACTATGTGTCTAATGAGCTTCATCCTTTGATCCTAGAGATAGATTCTTTGGTGATGAAGAAGCTTATTGAAGGTGCTTGGGACCTTCCATGGCATATTGTAGCTGAATAGAGATGATCAAGGGGGTGATGAATAATTTCAATGTGATAGTGGAACATGTAATGAGAGAGGGGAACACACTTGCTGACTTTATGACTAATTATGTTTTTATTTTTATAAGTACATCCATCTTTCACTATTTCTCTGAAATGCCTAGTGCAGGGAGGAGACTCTTAAATTTAGACAAATCTCATACACCTAATTTAAATATCAGGGTTACAAGAATAAATCTAGATTGATGTTGCTATATAATCTCGCATTGTCTGGCTTTGTGCTCTCACACTTCTCATTTTCTGTGTATTATCTCCTTGACAATGTGTTCGTGTGGTATCATGCCCAATCTGTTGAGGAGTTAGCAATACATGGATATAGGAGGTCAAGCATAACAATACCTATAGATGCAGGTTTGGCCTTCATGGTTGTATACATACATCCTCTGCAGGATTTAGAGAGGCGTCGCCTCGATGAGGGTTGCATATAGTGTAGCTCTAGGCTGCTGATAATCTTCATATATAGGACCTAGTGCCCAGTGCCACTTTTCTTTTATTTGTATAGGTTTTGGATTATCTCTTTGTTGAGAGAGAAGTCACATTCATATTCATATTCATATTGGATGGTATTCATCTACTATTGTTGGAATTGCTGGACTTCTTGCTCAAGCTATAGTTGGTGCATGAGTTTGACACTGAAGGCTTATCATGCTTTGCTTGATGATTGGATATTTGCATTTTCCCGTACAATTTCCTTTATTGGTTTGAAGACCATAGCACCTGGTGAGAGCTTTGGAGGTGCTTCTGGATGGCTTCAACCAAAGGAATGTGGATGCATATTCATCACTTGCATTGATTAGCTTACCACTAATTACTTTCTTAGCTTCTTGGATCCCTAGGCACTTAGATAGTTTTGAAATTTTGATACTTTATTATGATGTAGAGACTATTGTATTTGTTTTTTTATAATATATATATTAGCCACTAGGCAATCGGCCCAAAATTTAATCACGTCCAACTACACCTTATAAAATAGACTAAGCGGTCGTTACAAATATAATCCGGTTTACAAGTCCGGAGTCGAATCCCACGGGGAATTAACGTACTAATCATAACTTTTAATTTAGCAAGAATCTACGTAATCAACTTCCAAAAATATTGAATAATGAATTGAATGTTACTGACTAACTAACAACAAGGTAATTGAAAAGCTGTAACAAAATATAAATTTTTTTTTACTACTGACAAAGCGAATGTTGTAGACAAGATTGGAAAAATCTAGGGTTGCGATTTCCCCTCTTATCAGAATCCTCTCTATTGATTCTCCTATAAATTCGCCTAGATACTCTCTATCGATCGTGAGCACTTTAGGTATTGTAATTCTCTTCCGAGAAAATACAATAATTTACTAAATATATTCTTCCGAACTACGCTAGCTAGCACTTGTTTACCGCTCACTGCGATCGCATCAAGGTTTTGTTATTCCTAATCCCACCTTTAAACCCTCCGTATTGATCCCTCATATACGTTAGGAGTGATGTTGTTCAACAACTACCTAAATATGTACCCTTGTCCCAGTAATACACACTAAATAGGTATAGCCAATTGAGGGCCCTTCAATCAACCACAATAATCACGTAGTTGAACACATAGGGAAAATTCAATGGCAAATTTATATTAAATACAACAAAGATTCATCCTCCAAGAGTTTCTATCAAACCCTAGAATGAAGAGTTTAGCTACTCATAATTGTTTTAACAATCACAACATAAGCATTCATCATCAATAATAAAAAAAGGGAGAAAGAAAGATAAAAACTCGTTTCTGAATTTTCCGTCTTGCTCCTTGCCTATTCTTGCCTTCCAGATTCTTCTAAAAACCAAGATACCCTCTTTTTGGGCGAGCTGGGCTTCATATAAGTCAAGGACAGTCGCCTCTAAAATTACAATTTTAGCCCTGGAATAATTTTTCTCGGAAGGACGTGCGCGGCCGCTCACCTGGGCAGGTGACCGCGCATCTGGCCGCGCACTTTGGCCAGTTTCTGCCTGACTTGCCCGGCCCAGTGTGCGGCCGCGCACTTGGGCGATTTTCTGTACTCTTCTTTGTTCTTCTTTTTAAATGCGCTAACCTCCTTCGATCCTCGAACAAAGTCCCAATTTACTACATCAGCCTTTACTTGGCCTTCAACACTCCATATTATCTCAAAACGCTCCTTAACCTCATTGTAGCCTGGAATTGCTCCTGCAAAGCATAAAATATTTAATCAGTGCAATATACTATCATCCGCTCAAACATTAGTGAAGTGCAGTTAATTTAGAGTAGAAATAGTGGCTAAACTGCATAGTTATAGACTACTATCAATACCCCGTACTTAAACCATTGCTCGTCCCCGAGAAAACAAACCACACTTTAAATAGACACAACCTCACTAAGCGACTTTCCTAACTCATCATACCAAGAATATTTCAAATAGACCCAGCATAGTAGTGTAACATCTTCACCTCAAGAATTGACTCACAAGCATCACGCATTATTCACAACTTACTCACTTACTCTAACACAGAGGTCAAGAATTACTTTTCCTTCATGAATCAAGTGCCCTCCCACAACAAAAGAGAATCGTTCCACAATTAATAAAATTCATGAACAATTAGGAACCTCAAGATAGACAGAATTCACCCACTCTCAGAAACAACATTCATGTGCCACAAAAGATGCACCATAGGCTTGCCCGTAGTGTACTACTCTACTAATTGAGTTCATTCAGTCAAGGATCAAGTAGGACTTTTAACTGGTTGTAATGTAGGCTGCGGGATGGGTAGGATACATTTAGATATAAGAGTGACTACACCTCCCTAAGCACTTTAATACATACACTTTAGCAGTCGGAACCCCACACTTATGTCAAACCATACTCCGTCTTCTAATCAATATACATTAACTCCCAATCATTTAAGCACTATTACATCAAGAGTCACCACTTATCAAGGAATATTTATTTTATTTTTTATTTTTTTTCATAGCAATACAACTATATTTTTCCTTTTCTTTCTTTTTCAATTCAAGTGGCTCTTACTTTTTCAAAACTGTACACCTTTCTCCTTATTTCATTAGTTCCACTCAAAAGTCAAATCAACCACCCCACACTTTAACTTTTACAAAGTTCATAATAATTCAAGTGCTTATAAGAGGTTAAAAGGTTCAAATAGATGGTTAATTTAAACAAAGAGGTAAGGCTTGTAATGTGGTTGTCAAAGAAACAAGATTACATACTCAAAGGGTTTAACTACGATATATATCAATTAGGCGGGTAAAATATACATATCTGACTCAACAAAGAAATGCCTATATCACTTCCAAGACTGAACAAAATTACTATTTCGGTTTGAAAATACACGGGGCAAGTTCTAGACATCAAATGCAATGTAAAGAATACAACAAACCTCACACACACATGGCACATGACTCACTCAAGATTGGATCATCAAAACACTTTAGTCAAAGCACTTAAGCCAAGTTAAGAACATACAATTTAAGGCACATATACACGAGTCAACAACTGAGCCTAAGCGTCACACTACAGCACTCGCTATTCTCAAGGCATAACGAAGTTGAGAGACCCTGTTTTCATTTCAGCCCATAGCCCACGGGTTCCTACTTCTAAAAAAAATAAACCTAACTACACCCGATTCAAACGAAACCCTTGGAAAAGAACCGTGGCCCAAAGAAAAAGCAAGGGAGAATTGATACACTACCAATAAAAGAAAATCCTTTTATCTTTTTTTTTAAATTCAACTAACCAAATAAACTAACACTAATCTATATTACTATATATATATACAGCATAAATACAAGATATCCCCCCACCCCATACCTTATATGGCGGCATGTCCCCATGTCACACAAAGAAAAAAAAATGCAAGGTAAAGGAAACTTCCCTGATAGAGTCAGTCCTGGTCGGAGACAGTGTCGGGGTTGAGATGGCAAGCCCTGCCAAGTGCACGCAGCCATGCCATGACCCTCCTCTCAGATTTTGCATTTTGGTTAGCAAGGGCATCCACTCTAGCTCCCAAGTCTGTGACAGAAGTACGCAACCCTGCCATTTCCTGCTCTAAGGCCGTCATTCTCGTGTCCCATCTGACAACTGATGTTCCCTCAGCAACCTGCTCGTGCGGGGGCGAAGCAGCCACATCCTCAGCTTGCCCTTTATTACCCTCATTTAGAGCATAAGACTCATCGCTCTTTGCTTCAACGGGTGCAACAAGATCCTTCCCAATTACCACTTTATCAGCCCGAAACTTCTGTTCTTTTTTTACTTTCCCATCCAAGTTCTTATTTTCCGGTACGCGTGCCGCACGACATAATCTAGTGATTAAGGAAGGAAAGAAGAACCCATACCTTTGCACCAGACAACGAATGAACATTTCGTCGTGAATAATCTTAGCCACATCAAAATCATGGTCATTGATAAAACACCAGATCAGTGCAGCCCGGGGACCATTCACCTCAGTGGTATTAGAAGAAGGTAGCAGGCGGCTATTGATGACATTGAGCCAACACTTCTCTTCAAAGGTAAGCGATGCCGAATGAAACTTCCGCCCCTACTTAATCCACACTACTTCCTTGCTGGGCACACATATTGTTCTAAAGAACAAATTCCACGAGGTTGGTTCTCTGCTATATGTGTCATAATAGTCCTCCACTTCAGGATTTATCCCAACACTGGCAATCGTTAAGCCCTCCTAATGGCCTCGATGGATTCATCCACACTCTTCTGTCGTACCGTGCAGACATGGTTCACATGTTCCGGGCAGTTCGCGTTAAACACTCGCACAATCATTAAATTGGCTTCATCAGGTTCTTCAAAGAATATACCCAGCCCGAGCCGAACCAATTCACGATACATATTGGGACAGTCATTTTGGAGGGACCCCATATCAATTCCCCTCTCCGGTATTTGTTTCTTGGGAGCCTTATGACCAAAACGTTCTTGGGCCGCACTAGATACGAACTTGGTACTATCATACTGGGGTGCATTGACCGAGGACCGCGGCCGGGAGGAGCTTGCGTGATCACTGGAGGATGAACCTGTGGTTCTTCGTTTCTTGGATGGCGGCATACTACCTGAAACAAATGCCACTATCAGCGAAAGGCACGATGTGTGAACCAAGAGTGGTTACTCAGACTTCACCAGTACAC
Organism: Nicotiana tomentosiformis; assembly: GCF_000390325.3. NCBI lineage: Eukaryota > Viridiplantae > Streptophyta > Magnoliopsida > Solanales > Solanaceae > Nicotiana > Nicotiana tomentosiformis. The sequence continues at coordinate 56,433,880 of NC_090819.1, forward strand.
TTGGTCACAAAATTTCATTCTCTAACTCATTGTGGCATTTATACAAACACCTGATGCGCAAGTTTACCCGAACTCCCAAACACCAATTTTTATACCCCTAATTCAACCACAGATATACCAAAGTCGAATCTAACCCAACATGGCGAAATTCCACTATTACCTCAACATACAAACAAGTATACGTGGAAAAAAATAATCTACTATAATACAAGAAAAGAAAAACAGAGAAACTAAACTAAACTAAGATGGAAACAAAAACAATGACACTTACCTGAGGGAACTTGTGAGGATTTGGGCTGGGAAGTTATGGACGAGGAGAGATGAGGGAAAGGGGGTAGGGTTTGATTTTGAAATTGGGGAAAAGGGTAAGGGTTTGTGCGTTTGTTTTCTTATATTTAGAAAATGGGGTAGTTTAGATTAGAAGAGGAGAATGGGGGGGGGGGGGGGGGTTATTTTTAAAGGAAAAACAAAGAAAGAAAAAAAATAACTAATTCAAAACCCTATAAAACAACGCCCAGTGCGCGGCCGCACACGTGTGGCAGTAAGGGTATAAAAATGCGCGGCCATATGCGCGGTCAGTGCGTGGGCGCGCATGTGTGGCAGTGAGAGTCTGAAAATGTGCGGCCATATGAGCGGTCAGTCTACGACCGCGCACGTTTGAAATATATATATATATATATATATATATATATATATATATATATATATATATATATATATATATATATATATTCCTAATATTGGGTTTGCCTCCCAAGTAGCGCTTGATTTAACGTCGCGGCACGACAAATTACAACAAACCCATGGGTTGCCTCCCAAGAAGAGCCTGATTTAACGTCGCGGCTTGACTCGGGTTATCCCTTATCAAGGATCTTTCAATTACAAGGTCGAGATTATTTTATCTTCCTCAACCATGCCCTAATAATATTTTAGCCTTTGCCCATTAACTTTGAACTTGCGAGATCCATCTACCGATGTAATCTCATCGGCTCCAGTTGAATGCATCTCTACCACACGAGATGGTCTTGACTATCTTGACTTCAACTTGCCCGAAAACAACCTCATTCTTGAATTGTACAACAATAACATATCTCTAGGTTTAAAGTTCTGCTCAAGAATATTTTTTTCATGCATCCTCTTCATTCTCTCCTTATATAGTCTTGCACTCTCAAAAGCATGGTAGTGAAACTCATCAAGCCCGTGCAACTCAGTGACTCTACTTGTACCTGCCTCTTCTATGTCGAGATTCAACTGCCTCAATGCCCACAAGGCTCTATGCTCCAACTCCACTGATAAGTGACACGCCTTCCCAAATACCAATTTATATGGCAACATGCCAATCGGCGTTTTGAAAGCGGTACGATAGGCCCAGAGTGCATCATCTAACTTTCTCGTCCAATTTGTTCTTGTAGCATTCACGGTCTTTGTCAAAACGCTCTTTATCTCTCTGTTCGAAACTTCCACTTGCCCACTCGTTTGTGGATGATATGGGGTGGCAATCTTGTGGCGTACACCATATTTTTTTAACAACTTTGCGAAGGCTCGGTTGCAGAAATGAGTGCCTCCATTACTGATTATTGCCCTTGAAGTGCCAAATTGGGTGAAGATGTTCTTTCTCTGAAAATCAATGACCCCCTTTGCATCATTTGTAGGGAGCGCTACAGCCTCTATCCATTTTGACACGTAGTCCACAGCTACGAGTATGTACTTGTTGCCATATGAGCTGACAAAAGGCTCCATGAAATCGATTCCCCATACATCAAACACTTCTACCTTCTGAATTGGGTTCATGGGCATCTCATGTCGGTGGGAAATATTCCCGGCTCGTTGGAATTCATCACAACCCTTCACCCAGAAGTGTGAATCTTTGAACAATGTTGGCCAGTAAAAGCCCGACTCCAACACTTTCGCAGCTGTCCTTACTCCCCCAAAATGGCCGCCATATGGGGATGCGTGACAAGCCTGCAAAATAGAAGATTGGTCTATCTCGGGGATACATCTCCGGATCATGTTATCAACACAAATCCTGAACAGATAAGGTTCATCCCAATAATACATGCGACAGTCACGAAAGAACTTTTTCTTTTGGACAGAGGAAAGGTCATAGGGGACAATACCGCTTACCGGGTAGTTTGCAATATCTGCATACCATGGCACTACCTCCAGGCTCGTGGCCAACAGTTGTTCATCCGGGAAAGTCTCCACCATCTCTTCCATCTCAACCTTCTTCTCTTCTCCTTCTAGCCTAGACAAGTGATCAGCCACTTGGATTTCCGTTCCCTTTCGGTCACGGATTTCCAAGTCAAATTCTTACAGCAGTAGCACCCATCGAATTAGGCGCGGCTTTGATTCCTTCTTCTCAATTAGGTACGTGAGTGTAGCATGGTCAGTATAAATAATTACCTTCGAGCCTATCAGGTATGACCTGAACTTGTCAAATGCGAACACCACTGCTAGCATCTCCTTCTCAGTCACTGTGTAATTTATTTGGGCACCACTCAAAGTTCTACTTGCATAGTATATTGGATGCATGACTTTATCTTTCCGCTGCCCAAGGATTACTCCCACCGCATAGTCGCTTGCATCACACATCAGCTCAAATGGTTGCTCCCAGTCGGGTGCAACTATGATAGGTGCTGACACCAGCCTCTTCTTCAATTCCTCAAAAGCTACCCTGCAATCTTCAGAAAACACAAAAGGGTGATCTTTTTCAAGCAATTTACACAAAGGGTTAGCAATTTTGGAAAAATCTTTTATAAACCGCCTGTAGAAACCGGCATGGCCAAGGAAACTTCTAGCCTTGACGGAAGTGGGTGGTGGCAACTTTTCTATTACATCAACCTTTGCGCGATCCACTTCAAAGCCCTTGCTTGACACTAGGTGCCCCAAGACTATACTTTCTTGTACCATGAAATGGCACTTTTCCCAATTTAATACTAGATTAGTCTCCATACACCTTTTCAATACTCTTTTCAAGTTCATAAGGCACTCATCGAATGATTTCCCCATCAATGAGAAGTCATCCATGAAAACCTCTATTATTCCTCTACCATATCTGTAAAGATGGCCATCATGCACCTCTGGATTGTGGCGGGTGCATTGCATAGACCAAACGGCATTCTCCGAAAGGCATAGATGCCATATGGACAGGTGAATGACGTTTTCTCTCTATCCTCTGGGGCAAAAGAGATCTGATTATACCCCGAGTATCCATCCAAAAAGCAAAAGTGAGACCTCCCTGCCAATCTATCTAGCATCTGATCAATGAATGGAAGTGGGAAATGGTCTTTTCGGGTGGCCTTGTTCAACCTTCTATAATCCATGCATATTCGCCATCCCGTGACTGTTCTTGTTGAGATCAACTCGTTGTTCTCATTTTGCACTACAGTCATTCCACCCTTCTTTGGCACACACTAAACTGGGCTGACCTAGTTACTATCAGAGATGGGGAAGATGATTCCCGCATCTAACCACTTGATCACTTCTTTCTTCACCATTTCTTTCATTTTGGGGTTCAGCCTTCTTTGATATTCTCTGGAAGGTTTGTGCCCATCTTCCAGTAGAATCTTATGCATATAAAATGCCGGGCTGATACCCTTAATATCAGTAATGGTCCAACTAATTGCAGTCTTGCATTCCATTAACACCTGCAAAAGTTGTTCTGCCTGCACATCTAACAAACTGGATGAGATAATAACAGGTAAAGTTGAGTTAGGTCCTAAGAAGGCATACCTGAGGTGAGCCGGTAACGGTTTTAGCTCCAACTGTGGTGGTTCTTTAATTGATGGCTTAGCTGGAGGGGTTTTTCTTTCTTCTAAGTGTAAAGGCTCGAATTCGAGCTCTCTTTTCCAGTACCCTTGCCCTTCAAGGGCCAAAAACCCACTCCGCCAAGTCCTCACCATCCACCTCTTCTAAGTTCATGAGGCAGGCTGCTTGAGGGCCTTTTATGTTCAGAGTCTCATCTTCCTCCTCCAAAATCACATCAACAGCTTCTATCAGAGAGCAGTTAGCAAACTCACTAGGTCGCCGCATAGATTTCTGTATATTGAGCGTTATCTCTTCATTATTCAGTCTCATCTTTAGCTCCGCAGTTTCACAATCAATTAGAGCTCTCCCAGTGGCCAAGAAAGGCCTTCCCAAAATTATGGGAATCTCCTCGTCAACCCAGCAGTCCAGAATGACAAAATCTACCGGAAACACGAACTTTCCAACCTGCACCAGCACATTATCAAGTATACCTAATGGCCTCTTCACTATTCGGTCGGCTAGCTATAGTAACAAGGATGTGGGTCTTGCTCTTCCAATGCCTAACCTTTTATAGATAGCCAAGGGCATCAAGTTTATGCTCGCCCCCAAATCACAAAGTGCTTTATCAAAAGCATAGTTGCCTATTGTGCATGGGATTGTGAAACTCCCTGGGTCGGACAACTTCTCATCTATGGGTCTCGTCACGACAGCACTACATGTCTGAGTCAGTGTAACCGTGGCCGAGTCTTAAAAGTCGAACTTACGAGACATCAAGTCCTTCGTCATTTTTGCATAACCAGGCATCTCCTTCAAGGCATCAATCTCTGGAATGTTCACCTGGATTTGCTTCAATATCTCCATGAATTTTTTATACTGCTCATCTTTCTAATATTTGGCCAATCTCTAGGGGAAGTGTGTTGGAGGTCGCTTCTTTCCTGTGATTTGAGTTTGAGCCTACTCGGGCACTATTTCTACTGCCTTCTCTTACACTAACTCATTTTCCTTCGCAACCTCGTTTTCTTTACTTGATTCAGCTGGTGCATGTTATACTGTCACCTCTGTTAACCCTATTGAATCATCTACCTCGATTGGTACTGGCACAAGTGTTTTAGTTGGTCGGCTTTCGCGAGCACTTTCTTACTCTAGATCAAGATCTCTACCATTTCTTAGACTCACCGCCATAAGCTACTTCGGGCCCTGCTCTTTTGGACTGACATGTGTATCTGCGGGCAACGTCCATTAAGGACGATTATTCAGAGCCATGGATAGCTGCCCTAATTGTATCTCAATGCCTTTTATCGCTGAGTCATGTGCTTCAACTTTCTCTTGCATATTTCCATTGGACCCAATCAGTTGTTGCAGCATTCCTTTAATTTCGGACAACCCGTCATCTTGTCTCACTATATGTTGTTGTTGAGGCTGTTGATAAGCTAGCTGCTGATTTTGCTGATTGTACCCCCGTTGCCTTTGGTAAGGCACAAGTTGACCCTGTGGTCTCATAGCTCCAAGATTGTTGCCATTATTATACTCCTGCTGTGCTGGTTTATATTGCTGATTCTACTGCCCCCGATTCTGACCACCTTGCCTCTGTCCTCCATAGTTGGCCACATAGTTCATATTTTCCTGATAGTTATGGTTGTCACTTTCTGCACTGCACGAGCATACATACGGTTGGTTAATGCATGGTGTACATAAGCCCCTATTAGTCGCGTCAACTATGTGTACCTGCTGCTTCTGGCCTGATTCATCAATCATTTTGGTGAGGATACTCATTTGCGTCATCAGAGTGGCCATATTCTCGGCTATGGAGTTGTTTGGGTCCAAAGCCACTGAGTGAACGACGGGAGTAATCGTAGAGTCTCTTGTCATCCATCCTGAGTTTTGTGCCATTTTATCAAGTAAGATCTTGCATTCTCTGAATGATTTGCTCAAAAATGCTCCTCCTGCTGAAGCATCAACATTGGCCTTCAAGCTGTCTGCCAATCCCATGTAGAACCTTTGCCCCAACATCTGATCTGGAATGCCATGATGAGGACACTTAACCAGCATACCTTTGAACCTCTCCCAAATTTCTTGTAGTGTTTCTGTTAGTCTCTGCCTGAAGCTCAATATCTCATCAACTTGTTTGGCAGACTTATTTGGTGGGTAGAACTTGTTCAAATATTACTTGATTAATTCCTCCCAAGTAGTGATGGAGTTTATAGGGAGTGAATTCAGCCGAGTCTGAGCCTCTCCCGTCACCGAGAATAAAAACAACAACAGCCTTATAGCTTCCGATGTCACATTTAGTTGCCTTTGTGTGACACATATCGATAGGAAAGTTTTCAGATACTGCTGAGGATCTTCAATGTAAGACCTTGAGAACAGTCCCTTGTTCTGCAACAAATGTATCATGTTGTTTGTGATTTGAAATGATTCTGCTTGTATCTGAGGGACTACAATTGCGGTTGCTAGATTTTCGGCGGTGGGTTGTGCCCAATCATGCAAGGCTGCTTCTGGAACAAGAGGCGCCACACCCTGGTTGTTCGGGCCATTCGCATTATTTATGTTGTTTGGATTTTCTATTACATCTTCCTTGTCTGGTTCGATTCGATCTGTTGAGTTCTGTTATAGTTTGTCTTTCTTGTTTGTACAATTCAATGCCTTGAAAACTTTCTCAGGATCTGATATTGCTTCGAACAATTCACCAGTTCTTGGGGAATTTCTAGGCATGCACCTATAGCACCCCAAGACTATAAACGTTAGAATTTCAATGTATTTAGTTTAAAATGAAGAAAACTGACTACACTAAGAATTCTAGCACTTCTTTTTGCTGCAATTAATAACACTGTTAAGGTCCCTGGCAACGGCGCCAAAATTTGATCATGCCCAACTATGCCTTATAAAAATGACTGAGCGGTCGTTGCAAATATAATCCGGTTTACAAGTCCGGAATCGAATCCCACAAAGAATTAATGTACTAACCACAACTTTTAGTTTAGCAAGAATCCACGTAATCAACTTCCAAAAATATTAAATAATGAATTAAGTATTACTGACTAACTAACAACAAGGTAATTGAAAAGCTGTAAAAAAAAAAAAATTTTGTTTTTACAACTAATAAAGCGAATGTTGTAGACAAGATTGGAAAGGTTTAGGGTTGCGATTTCCCCTCTAATCGGAATCCTCTCTGTTGCTTCTCCTATAAATTCACCTAGATACTCTCTACCGATCGTGAGTACTTTAGGTGTCGTAATTCTCTTCCGAGAAAATACAATAATTTACTAAACGCATTCTTCCGAACTACGCTAGCTAGCACTCGTTTACTGCTCACTGCGATCGCACCAAGGTTTCGTTATTCCTAATCCCGCCTTTAAACCCTCCGTATTGATCCCTCGTATATGTCAGGAGTGGTGTTGTTCAATAACTACCTAAATATGTACCATTTTCTAAGTAATACACACTAAATAGGTATAGCCGATTGAGGGCCCTTCAATCAATCACAATAATCACGTAGTTGAACACGTAGGGAAAATTCAATGGCAATTTTATATTAAAAGCAACAAAGATTCATCCTCCAAGAGGTTCCATTAAACCCTAGAATGAAGAGTTTAGCTACTCATAATTGTTTTAACAATCACAACATAAGAATTCATCATCAATGATAAAAAAAGGGAGAAAGAAAGATAAAAACTTATTTCTGAATCTTCCGTCTTGCTCCTTGCCTGTTCTTGCCTTCCAGATTCTTCTAAAAACCAAGATACCCTCTTTTTGGGCGAGTTGGGCTTCATATAGGTCAAGGGCAGTCGCCTCTGAAATTATAATTTTAGCCCTGGAATAATTTTTCTCGGAAGGACGTGCGCGGCTGCGCACCTGGGCAGGTGACCAAGTAGTGATGGCCGCGCACTTTGGCCAGTTTCTGCCTGACTTGCACAGTCAGTGCGCGGCTGCGCACCTGAGCGATTTTCTGCACTCTTCTTTGTTCTTCTTTTTAAATGCGCTAACCTCCTTCGATCCTCGAACAAACTCCCAATTTACTCCATAAGCCTTTACTTGGCCTTCAACGCTCCATATTATCTCAAAACGCTCTTTAACCTCATTGTAGCCCGGGATTGCTCCTGCAAAGCATAAAATAGTCAATCAGAGCAATTTACTATCATTTAACGCTCAAACATCAGTGAAGTGCAGCCAATTTAGAGTGCAAATAGTGGCCAAACTATATAGTTATAGCCTACTATCAGTATATTTGCTAAAAAAATTAAAAAATAATGAAGCGTATAGTAGTAATTAATCATAACCTTAAATAAAAAATGCAAGTAACCTAGTCTTTTAGAAAGCTCAGAGGAACCGTTCAACATGACAAATAATTTAAGGATGGTATAATAGCAAATTACCTTCATCATTATAATATAAATGGTGGAATCAGAGCTTGAACCGGTCAACTACTCCTGACCACACTAACAATTTGCACTTTTGATTAATTATTTTCCCAAATATGCAAAAAAAAAAAAAAAAAAAAAAAAAAAAGAGGAAAACCATGAACATCTCGAACCAAATGATGTCAGTTGATACAGAGCTCAGGACCAATAATTATAAAATCAGCTCTCATTGGCACTTACCATTTGTCCATTAATTTTATCCAAACCTGTAAGAGAATGTAGAGAAATCATTAAAATCTTGAACCAAATGATTTAGCTGATATGTGTAGACCATAAGATGAACAATAAGAGATTGTAATCACTTTGTGAGGTCATACAATTAAGGAATCCATCCTCTGTATTTTCTAACTCTATGAACTTATCTGACTCTCTATTAAACAAAGTGAAGATATAGTCTAAGGATAAAATTAGATGTCAAACTTAAACATTCAATTCGATTATGACATATTTTTAACCTTGTAGTTTAAATTAAAAAGTTGTATAATTTCAAAAAAAAAAAATAATTCAGGCCTGTGTTCTCAAAGTTTCAGGAATCAATTTCATTCGAAATTCTTATTTTGTAAAAACTTTATTGATATTTTGAGTAAATATAATTGATTATGCTCTTGATTAATTGCAAGGTATAAATATATTTTGACACGAAGTTACTAGATTATATATTTATACAAGGTCCTCATTATTTAATTATCCAATAATAACAATGTAATTTCTAGGAGATCTTATAATCCATTTGAAGCAACTTACTTTTTTATTTTATCCCGGCACTTCGTATAACATAGTATCTGTATAACTTAGCAAGCTAACCGGCAATTAATTTGTATGTCCATCCAACTGCCCTTGAGGCAACAGAGATAAAAACATAATCCCCTGTTTTGGGTGTGCAAACTTCATAAACCTGGCATGCCTGAATTATTAAAATCCACTTCATCAGACTCTTGAAGAAGTAACTGTGAAAATTATGTCTAATAATATGGCTAAAAAGCGATTGAGTTCATGTATATTTTATAGCTAAGATGTCCAATGATGCTATCTATATTTGTCCCCATAAAATTGCAGCATCACAAGGATAAAACCTAAAATATAAAGATATGAAGATAAGCTTATTGGTATCTCCAACTATGCTTATTCCTTTTGTTGTTTCCCGAGAAGCATGCCACCAGGAGGCCATGAAAATAAAGAAAGCAGCAGGTGAAATTTAAAAGACAAAATATGCTATAAACATATTCTAGTAATTGGAAGAGACACAATATACCCCCTTCATCTCAATTCTCGTGATTTTTCAAAATAGTTGTCTCAAATTATTTATCATTTTAGAAGTTCAAAACAAAATTAATTAATCCCTCCGTCTCATATTATCTGTCGTATTTCTCTTTTACACGCTCCTTAAGAAAATATTAATTAGAAGGGGTTTTGGACTATTTTACCCTTATTTATGTCTTAAGATATGATCTCTCTTCATTGAATATCTACTCTATTTATGTGTTATCTCCATCTTCAAGAATAATTACTATTAAGGGTAAATAGGAAAAGATTGATTTTGTCTTGAACTTCTAAAATGACAAATAATTTGAGACAACTATTTTTAGAAATCACGACAGATAATTTGAGATGAGGAAGTATTTTTTCTTATTTTATCTGTAGTGTAATTGTTCTTGAAGATGGAGATGGCACATAAATTGTAATGACCCGATCAGTCGTTTTGAGCATTGACATTATGTTCGGTGGTTTGAGGTCTTGAATAACTTTATATGATGTATTACAAATTGTGTACATGGTTGGTTTTTATTTTTGGAAGTTCGGGGTTGATTAATAGAGTGATTCTCAATAAGAAAGCTTAAGTTAGAATTGTTTATCAAGATTGAGTTTTGTGTATTTGACCTTAGATCGGAGTTTTGATAGTCTACCTAGGTCCGAATGGTGATTTTGCGCTGGGCCGTTTGTCCGGATTTATATTTAGAAGTTCCTAGGATGATTTGGCTCTTTTTATCGAAAGTTGGAAGTTTAAAGGTTTAGAAAGTTGATAGATCTCACCCATAGTTGACTTTGTTGTTATCGATGTCCATTTGCAATGTCGAGCCTTGGAATAGGTTCGTATGGTGATTTATGACTTGTGTGTAAGATTTGGGGTCATTCCAAGTTGTTTAGACGTATTCGGTGTAATTATGGAACTTGAATATTTGGATTAGTTCGTTAAGCTTATATTTAGGTTAATTCGTATTCTTGATATTATTTTTGTGATTTGAAGCCTTGAGTGGGTCCATATTATATTTTGAGATTGGTTGGTATGTTTGGACGGGGTCTCGGGTGTGTTTCGGGTGAGCTTTTGATTATTTTGGCCTTGTTTGACATTTCTGTTCTAGTGACTTCGCACATGCGTGGTTAGTTTTGCAGGTGCAAGTATGCAAAAGCGATAATAAGGCCGCAAAATCGGAGTTGGCTGGGGAAGCTAGGAGTCTGCATCAGCGAAGGAGGGAATGCAGATGCACTTGCGCAGGAGCGGAGAATATTCCGCAGGAGCGGCTCCATAGAAGCGGAAGGGAGTCCGCAGAAGCAGATGGTAGAAAAGTTAGTGGAACTCGTAGAAGCGAGGTATTTGTCGCAAAATCGATGCCGTAGAAGAGGCAATTTTGGCTGCAAAAGTTAAAGTGCTGGACAAAACATATTATATCGAGGGTTTTATTCATTTGATTATATTTTAAGATTGGGAGCTCGGATTGGGGCGATGGTTTAGGCGATTTTCACCACTTGGATTAGGATAAGTATTCTTGACTCAGATGTTGATTATTATTCATGACTCTATCTTTGATTTTGGCATTTGATTGGTGAATCTAAAAACATTCCTTGGTTGTGGCATGTGAAGATATGATAAGAGTTAGACCGCAGATGGTATGTGTTATGGATAGGTTACTGGGGACTTTTTGGAAGGTTATTTACCTATTTTTGGATGATCGGAGTTGATTTAGGAAATTAGTAGGCCTAATAAGAATGTGTGTTCTACATCGGATCATGTTTGTTTACTCAGCACAACTATTGTTATGGGGTGAGTCATCGACTAAAGTTGATCTTATTTACGACCTGATATGTTCCATGTGTTACCCTCTTATGGTATGATGGATTGTGAGGCTATTGACTATTTACACACATAATGTGATTTTTCTTGGGCCTTGTGGCGAAGTTTGAGCGAGATGGCTCTTGGGATGCCGAGTTGCTTATTGCACTTGATCGTGTTTTTCCTATTTATGGTATATGGTGCTATCTGTTTCTCCATAGTTATGGTCATGCGCTTCGCGTATTTGCTGTTGATACACACATGTTTGGTGGGTATGATAATTTTTTGCAATGGGTATTCTATGTGGACCGGTATATTTGGATCGAGTTTCGCACCGCAGCAGAGTAATGTGGGAATATGATCTTTTGTGCTTATTTTGAGTTGTTGATTATTTGGTGCACAGATGGCGTCGTATGTGGCACTAGGGACATTTGGTGTGGCCTGTCGATCGAGTATCTTGTAATGGGTGAGATGAGGTTATTGGACCTGGGATTAGTGCAATCGAATTTGAATAAGGTACGCTTGGAGAGGAATGTCATTAGTCAGCTTAGAATTTGGCAATTGTTCTTGTCGGGCGAGAGAGCTCCACGACTTGTTGATTTGATGAGTGGTTATGACTTTTTACATATCTCTTTCATCTTTGGCAGTGTACGAAGAGTTAGATTTTATTTGATATGAGGTTTGTTATCGGTATAGAGTTTAGTAATGAGCAGCTATTATGGTCGGAAGATATTACTATGAGTACATGAGTTATGTGGTATATTATGTGATTATATCCTGAAATATGGTTATGGCTAGATGCAGCTTGTTTGGACTTATGTAGTGTATAGATACGAGAATCGAGTCTTATAATGAATTCCGAATATTAGAGATTGGGTTCTAAGGTTTATGGACTAAGGTTGAAGAAAGAATCTTCAGTTAGGTTGTGTTGACGGGCTTATAGATTGAGGTGACATGGGGATCATCCATGGGTATGTGTATGGTGAGTTTATACAGTGATTTGATGGCTTTGGAACGACTCTTGGCACGTTCGAGGACAAACGTATGTTTAAGTAGGGGAGAATAAAATGACCTAACCAGTAATTTTGAGTAGCTTCATATGAAGTATTACACATTGCGTGCATGGTTGGTTTTGATTTTTGGGAAGTTCGATATCGATTAATAGAGTGATTCTCAATTAGAAAGCTTAAATTGAAAGTGTTGACCAAGGTTGACTTTTATATATTTGACCTCGGATCCGAGTTTTGATAGTCTTGTTAGGTACGAATGGTAATTTTGGACTAGGGCATATGTACGGATTTGTATTTGGAAGTTCCTAAGATGATTTGGTTCCTTTGATAAGAAGTTGGAAGTTTGAAGGTTTGGGGAGTTGATAGGTTTGATTCATAGTTGACTTTGTGGTTTTCCATATCCGTTTGAAATTTCGAGCCATGGAATAGGTTTGTATGGTGAATTATGACTTGTGTGTAAGATTTGGGGTCACTCCGAGTTGTTTAGACGTGTTCGGTGTAAGTTGGAACTTGAAAATTTGGATTAGTTCGTTAAGCTTGAAATGAGGTGCGATTCATGATTTTGATGTTATTTTGTGTGATTTGATACCTAGAGTAGGTCCGTGTTATGTTTTGGGATTGGTTGGTATGTTTGGATGGGGTCTCAGGGGTCTTGAGTGAGTTTCGGATGAGCTTTGGATCATTTTGACCTTGTTTGTCATTTCTGTCCTGGTATATTTGCACCTGCGTGGATAGTTTTGCAAGTGCGAGTCTGCAGCAGCGGACGCGAGGCCGCAGAAGCAGAGTTGGCTGGGGAAGCTGGGAGCCTACATCTGCGAAGGAGGGAGCAGATAAGCGCTTGTGTAGGAGTGGAGAGTATTCCGTAGGTGCGACTCCGCAGAAGCGGAAGGGTGTCCGCAAAAGCCGATGGTCGACAATTTAATGGAACTCGCTGAAGCGAGGTATTTGTTGCAAAAGCGTCGCCACAGAAGCAGCAATTTTGGTCGCAGAAGCAAAGGTGCTGGGCAGAACATATTATATCAAGGGTTTTGTTTATTTTATCATATTTTGAGATTGGGAGCTCGGATTGGGGCGATTTTGTAAGCGATTTTCACCACTTAGATTGGGGTAAGTATTCTTGATTCGAATTTTAATTATTATTCATGATTCTGTCTTTGATTTTGGCATTTGATTTGTGAATCTAAGAGAGAAAACTTAGGGGTTTTGGCAAAAAATTTCTAATATGAAAAATAGAGATTTGAACCCCAATTCGGAGTCAAATTTTGATGAAACTTGTATGGTTGGACTCGTATTTGAATGTGTGTTCGGGATTTGTGAGTTATGTCGAGTTCGGAGGTATGAGATCAGGTTGACTTTTTTGTTTATTTTGAGTAATTGATTAAAGATTCGACCTTTATCATTTGATTTTTATTCCTATGACATTATTTGATGTTATTGAGTTATTTTTTGTTAGATTTGAGCCATTCAGAGGTTGATTCGTGTGGGAGGGTATTTTTAGAGTATTGATTTGGATTGTTTGAGGAAAGAATCTTGCCTAATCTTGTTGAGAGAATAACCCTTAGGATATGACTTTGTTTTTCTAATTGAAATGTGTGAGAAGCGATATATATGCGAGGTGACAAGCGTATATACGAGTGCTATGTGTGATTCATGACTGGAGTAGTCTTTAGGATGTACTATGCCTTGATTTGGATACTGTGCTTCTTGCTATCATGATTTATATGTTTGTATGACTACGTGAACTCCGTGAATCATACTAGAGATCATGTGTAGGTGTTGCTTTCCTGTTGAGCATGATATTTGTTATTGTATGGCGTATCCGCCTGATTTGGGATGTAGTTGTACACTCGCACATGCATACACCTTAACATGCTATCTTCTTCAGTCCATGAGTATGGGATTTGATATCCGTTATTCGTATACATGAATTCTTGTATATGCCTTCTGTGTGATAGACTAGAGTGGCAGCACGTGAGTGGTCCATGCGGGATGAGTTATTATGGCACGTGAGTTGTCCGTGCTGTGTGTGGATTAGGACCCATCCCCCTAGGGTCACCCTCTCATGTTTATATCCTGATGTGTACACACAGGTTATATGAAACCGACGGGTTTCTGGTTGATGTGGATCTTGGTAAAAATTGATCATTGGTTGGACTATGCATCTCTTGTCTATTTGCAAACTCCTTGGATGTATACCTGATTTTACTGCATAGCTTCTCTATATGATAGTTCCGGAATGTATACAAGCTTTTATGCATATCTTCTCTATATGCTACTCTATTTGATGAAATGAAACACGGTACATATCTTCTCTATATATGAACCTGTGGGACTTGACTGGTTTAATCATGCATATCTTCCCTATATGCAATTGTTGAAGGATTAATTGAGTAATCATGCATAGCTTCTCTATATGCACTTGTTGAAGGATTAATTAATATTTCATGCATATCTTATGCAACTGCTGAAGGATTATCTAGTATTTCACTCATATCCTCTCTATATGCAACTGCGGAAGGATCATTTGATACTTTATGCATATCTTCTCTATATGCAAGCTTGATGATTTAATGATGTTGGACACATATCTTCTCTATATGCTGAGTTGTTGAACAAGAATATTATCTGGCCATATCTTTTCTATATGCAATTGTTGATGTGTTATTTGATATCAGAAGCATACTCACTTTACATGTTGAATTATTAAGAGACTTGTGTGCACCTTCTCTAGGTGCATTATGTGGTACCTGTATTTCCTGTTTAGATTTTGTTACTACATGTATATCTTATGAGGTTAGTTAGCATACTTACTGAGTACATGGGATCGGTTGTACTCATACTATACTTGTGCACTTTGCGTGTAGATCATGAAGCTGAGCTACTGTGGATGATGGAGATTATCATTGAAGATGTACCTTCTTTCCGGATATAGCTACCCCTTGTCCTCGATAGCTTTGGATTTGTAATTTGTTCATGCATATTCCCAATAGACGTTGTATTTATTTTCAAATAAGCTTTGTAAATCTAAATCTTAGTTGCTCAAGACTTGTACTACCAATCCTTGGGACATTGTATAGATTTAAGCTATTTCACTCCTTGTTATTATTGATATGTCACTTGTGCTGCATTGCTTTATGTTTCTCTTACCTAGCATATTGGGGTTAAGTGTCATCACGACTAGGTAGAATTTGGGTCGTAACAAGTTAATATTAGAGCTCTAGGTTTATAGGTTCTATGAATCATGAGCAAGTATCTAATAGAGTCTTGTGGATCAATATGATGATGTCCATACTTATCTTTGAGAGGCTACGGGGCATCTAGGAAACTTCTCATATTTCTTTCCTTATCGTGCGACTTTATCTCAGCTTGAATCTTATATCTTCGGTATCTTTCTATTCGATCATAAGTGATGTTGAGCACTCAGTATCAGCTGTCACCAACGACTTGTGATATTGTGGATGAGGTGCGAGATATGTTTCTGTAATGTGGAGGTAGGCCCGTCTGGAGGACTTGAGGCCAGGTTCAAACCACAGCTTGGGCTCGGTACTTTCAGCTGTATGAGTATGTGCATTTAGACTTATATGTCTGGTAGTGTCCCTAGGGGAGGGATTGATGGCTCTGTAAGTTGCGATATAGTTATATGATGAGTACTATATGACTGAGGACTACGCTTAGATGGTTTGGATGTGACGAGAAGAATTTGCTTGGGATGCAAAAGGGATATGGATGCTTGATTTCTGTCTTGATGTGTTGTACAGTCTTGAGTTATGAGTGTGTTGAGGGATCTTTCAGTTGTTCATTTGTGGAATGAAGTAGATTCTTAAGTCTTGTTGACGATTCTAGACTCGAAAAAATTAAGTGATTGTATAATGGTTGTGACCAAGATAGGGTCATAGAGTGATACCAGTTTGAGGCTAAGGAAGTGGGTTATCTCCTGCGGGGTGGTCTGAGGTTGTGTGATCCTTATGATGTTTCCCTGGAGAGTTTTCTTTCTACCCAGTGGGTTACAGCTGCTGCAATTTGATTTTGGATCCCTTGAGGATATGCGCACGACTATCACGAGGATGAATATGTGCTTGGCAGATGATTTGGGATATTTTATGGCTAGTGCTACATGAGCTTATGCGGGATTCAGTTGGATAACAGTATGAGATCATGGCAGTTATGGAGGAAGAGTATTGTGGGTTATCGGATTCTATGTTCTGTGGCTTCGAGCTAAGTGGGGGAGTCTTCTAGCTACGATTAGATTGCATGGTCATGTGCTATATTAGTTTTGGACTGAGGCACACTTATGGATCAGTTATGACTTAAAAGAGCTGACTTCGAGGATGACTCGAGCAAGGGAATTGCTGGATGCATGTATGTACTATACTTTATGGGCAAACGGTAATCTAGAAATGATTCAGGGTTGATATTTGTTATGGATGTAATGTGCAAGGAGAAGGGATTCACTCGGTTGCTTAAAGATGATGTTGCTTCTTAAGACATTTGTGTGCTAATGGAGCACAAGTTGTTCGGCTCAAATTGGCTGTGCATTTGAGTTTAGAGCATAATAGGCGACTCTCGAGAGGGTTTCTAATGGGCTCAAGATTTATATGTGGTATTTAAGGATCCCCAGAATTATGTATGACTAAGTTCTGAGATTGCATTGGATGGCATCGAGACTCGCGGTATTTCTATATTATCATTGATTCTACATTTCACTATCAGAGAGATGAAGGCACAATTTCAGATTCATAGAAGGTCTTTCAGAGTTGGCATTTCGGTTTGTTGTACCATCGGGTGCTGAAGAGGGAACGAAGTGGTTTATGGGTCTTAAGACGATGTGGTTTCATGTTAGGGTCTATTGGAGGTGAGCTTTAATTGACAGCCATGGTGTATTGGGAAAGAGGAGTGTTATCGGAGCCAAGTTAAGAGGAACTAGAAGAAATAGGTCAGCTTGGTAGTGGTTTGAATCAAATAGTAATAGAAGTGATCAATTCTTTTGGTGTGGTGAGGCTTTACATGTATTTTATGGCAATACTCTTGGGTTTAGTAGTCCGCCTGACTTGATTGGATTAGAGGTTCATTTTGATGGTTTGGTTATGCGCAAATGGGTTTCGGAGAGTTAATGATGAATTTGACCACAACTCGAGGCTGATGTCTTCTATAGGCATGGAAGGTTTGTCGCGTGTTGTGATGCTCTCTGGGATTGAGTTAAGTGGAAAGTTCCAGTTGATGGGGTGTCTATCCTATTAGTGATTCAGAGTGGATAATGGGGTTCTCGTATTTTTCATATGATATCATGATAGATGCGGTGTACCGTATGGGATTGAGATTAAAAAGAAATTCGGATGACAAAGTTTCAGCAATTAGTATTTTCTAAACATGTTTTAGATTGGAAACTTAATTAGGAACAAGCTTTTCTATCCATTTTGGTTATAAATCAAGGGTGGCAAAGATGCAACATTTAGATTGGATGACCTTTAAGAGATCCTAAATTGGTATACACATATTCGATCCTATTTTTATCTACTTTGAGGGCTTTCTATAATATAAACACAAAGAGTTTCAAAATTTAAAATAAACCTTAACAATTGTTTAGAGACATCAATGAGATATTAAAAAAGAAGGAACCATAGATGGAACTTATAAGTATGATGAAAGGGGAAACCTACGCCAAAATCTTTCGTACAATAATAATAAAAGTTTAGATTATAAAAAAGTTTAGAGTCAGATTCAAACACAAACTCATATGTCTCTTTAAACGACTTCTAAACGTTCATGTCTAAAGACAACAAGCTAAGATAGATATGCAGAAATTTTTATCTTCTCTTTAATATGCTTTTCTTCATTAAGTACACGCTTTATTTGTACGTCCGTGTTATCTATTGATTTTCAGCTTAAACATGGGAGTAGTATTTATACCATGTCAATTTTAAGTTGCGAAATCTATTTTCTATTAGAAGAGAACCTAATAATTGTTGATCTCTTCAATTTTTGTGTTGTTTATGTTTACCCAGAAAATCGAGTAACAATTAAACTTATATTGTGGTTTTAAGGATATGTGATTTAAACTAGTACCAACTGATAAATAACGAATTAAATAGATAAATTGGACAAAAATAAATCTAACCCATATGCAAACAATGCCTCGACCTCGATTCGAGATAGTCTCGAGGTTTAATTAATAAGAACAGCAGAGGATCGAACATGCAGTGATGAACAGTAAATAAGACAAAGAAAGCAGCGTATATGTGTATTCTTATCAGTGAATCATGATGCCTACAAATGATTGGAACTCCTCTTTATATAGTAGAGGAAACCTAATTATGGTATGTCTCTAATTACAGAAGGAAATCATATAAACAGCTAGTTAACCACTTCTGATTTGGTCTGTTCCGAGATTCACGCCATGATCCTCGACCAGTCACGGATATCCGTTCCGAGATTCACGCCGTGATCTTCGACCGGTTACTGACATCTCGCCATTTCGTTATTATGCTGCCCTGGAAGTCGGTCATACTTGGTCTCAATTATTGCTGGTCTCGGTCTCAACGTACACTTCGATCTCTAGGCTTGATGTCTCATCTTCGAGCTCGGGTCTGATTTATTACGAGGCTGCCGCCGATGCAACTCCCTTGTTTCGATCAAACAGCAAAATCGGGTAGGCCCGATTTTTACCGTATACACATAGTCCCCTCGTTTCTTGGAGTGTAACGAGAAGAAACGAACTGAGCCTTCCATTTAGTACCTCGACCAATTATGAAGTCAACATCGTGACGTAAGCGATAGAAGCGATTGAAGCGTCGCATCTGCACAGTTCCCAAGGTCATTAATTAATACCACTTGATAGTAAAACAAACAAAAAAATAACTTCTCTAAAAAACAAAAAAACAAATTCTGCCTTCTTCTTCCTTAAACCTCATATAGCAATGGCAAAAACATCAAAAATCGTTCCTCAAGAAGAAAAAGCATCCTCATCGCGGCCGACCGGTAACAAAATACCGGTGGAGCCATGTATCGAAGAGTGCATCCTCGGGCCATGCGAACTTACTTGTGACTTTAAAGTCGAAAAACCCTATTCGGTTCCTGGTCGATGCGAGCCCATGTCTAGATACATCTATTCGATATCCGAAGGCAATCTCGAGCAGGTGAAAAAGGAGTGCCACTGGGAGAATAAAGAGGTGGTGATTCATACCCCCTAGGAGGACATCACTACCCATGTGAAAGGGTTCTTAAGTGTGTACACTTACCCTTTCACACTGGGTCCTGTCGATCCCATCATAATCGACTTTTGCCGCCAATACTGGGTAACCCTAGGCCAGATCTACCCTTCTTTTTGGCGCATCATCATTTTACTCAGATTCTTCTCAAGCAAGGTCTAGGGGATGTCTTTCACCCTCGATCATCTCATTAGGCTATACAACCCCCGTCTTTATCGGGGCGGACTGATAAGGCTTCCGCGTCGGGCCACGAAGGTGCTGTTCTCGAGTATAGACGAGGACAAGGACCAAGGATGGATGGACCGGTTTGTATGAGTCAGGACCTTCGATTTAATCCCCGCCGAGAAGATGCCATTCCCCGAAGAATGGAACATGAATCATAAGTAGAAACTTACCGATAACGCTTGATTACTTGTAATGTTTCCTTTACCCCTTCTCATCTATATTCTTCTTTGTGGTGCATCTTCCCCCTGGTTTCCTGGTGTAGTCCCGGACCTTGTAGGTTGGGTTCGACAACTGGTTTCGACCTCTTCGTATGCTGAGCGCTCGTGGCACGATTTGGCCAAGGGTCGATGGGAGGCCAAAAATCATGGTAAGTTTCGTTGTCCGTGTTTGACGCTTTTCTGTGAAATATTTCTTTTTACTTGATTTCTTCTCATACAGGTCTTGGAGATAATGTTATCATGAGGTCGCCTCCCGGGGAAGAGGAGGTCCCGAAGCCGACCAAAGGTAAGAAAGGGAGAAAGGCCTCGTTTCCAGATACCCAAAGCCCCGGAAAAGCAGGGCTTGAAAGTCGAAGACTGATCCCTCTGTTCTGTCTGACGATGTAGCCCAAACGCTACGAGATGAAGACACGGAGGGAGAAGATGCCGAATGCCTATTGGTGGCTCGGAAGAGGGAAGGCATCGAAGCTACGAGAACCGCTGAGCCGATGGCAGTCGAGGAGGTTCAGCCGCAGACCGAGATGATCTCGGAGGAAGGTCTGAGCAGAGTCCCCGAGTCATAGGGTGTTGATGATGCCTCCTATCATAATAAGCAACTAGCGGGTGTGCCCGAAGGGTTGGGTTCTGAGGCCCTTCAAAGAGAAGAGAATGCCCCAAGTGACTTGCTCGGGGCAATTAACATTGACGATTCGCCGCCCGACCCTACGTTCTCTGAGGGGAAGTTTCGGGATGCTCGGTCCATGGGGACCCCCGATGTGGGGACGGCCCCCAAAGGGGATGATATATTTTGCGGCTGCTTTGCGGGGGTCGATGATGTTCCCGACCTGGATGCATCACTCATTTTTGATGAGTCTCAACGGCTTCTGAACCAAGTGAGTTTTATTCCACGTTACCATGCTTGCGTTTGTTCTTATTTCTCTAAGTCTGATTTCCTTCCTTTCTGTACAGGCTACAACGCTCCATTAAGAAGCGTCTTCCAAATATCGAGTTGAGCTGGCCCGATGTGAGGCTGATCTCAAAAAGCTTACGGAGGAGAGAGATGCCCTCAAACTCCTCTATGTGCAAAAAGAAGAGGAGATCATGAGCATTCGAGCCGAGCTGACAAGAACTCATCGAGATCAGACCGAGCTCATTGATTGGGTAATGTAAATATTTGGGAGCTTGTTATGTATTAACTTGATATTGGCAACTAACACTTTGATCCTGCAAGTTCAGCAGAAGGCCAAATTGGTTGAGTAGCTTCGTGAGGAGGCCAAGATGAAAGAGGCAAAGACTTTGGGGTGGAAGCAGAACATGGACCGTCTCGCCTCGAAGAAAGAAGCGGTTCGGGCCCAACTATCTTCGGTTGAGCGTCAACTCTAAAGTGTGAAGAAGGAGAACTTGGCCCGAGCCCAGAAGGTTGAAGAGCTCAAGACTCAGTTGGCCGCTGAGCTTGTAAGGGACACATCCGAGGCAGAGGCGCTCGTGGCTTCCTACCGAGCTGATGCCGAAGCCGCTAACACTCGGGCAAAGGAAATTTCTGACAATGCTGAGGTTAGATTGTCCCGCGTTGCCGAGCATACTAGGCGCCAATCTTGAAGAGAGACTCTTGAGGAGGTACATGCTCGTGGCTTCCACCTCACGACTGATATCGAGAATGCGAAGGTTTTGGAGGACGAGGCCGGATCTTTACTTTCCGATGAAGAAGATTCTGCGAGTGGATCCGAGAGCGGAGATAAAGATGAAGCTCCCGAAGATGCGGCTCCCGAGGCGGACTAGGCACTTAGGATTTTTCCTCCTTTTGTTTTTTGTGTAAGACCCTGAGCGGTCTTTGTAAATACTTTGCATATATGAAAGATTTCTTTTCTTTCCGATTTGTCTCCGATTTCTGATTTATGATAAATTCTGTGTTGCCTTTGCCTTGTGAAAACTTTATTGCAATCGGGTTACTGTAGCCTCTATAACCGAGTGAGCAATAGCTCGAACTCAGAGTAGAACAAACCCTTAGGCTTTTTAGTTAAGCGAGGGCGAGTCCCCGAGCTTGACAATATGTTCGGGATTTTAATTTCGGATGGCTTGATCAAAGCCGTAAATGTACTGCTTTTATAGCCGAGTTCGAGTAAGTTTTGAACTCACAGTAACAGACCCCTTAAGGTTTTATATCAAATAATGATGAATCCTCTAGCTATATTTTATTTGAGCTCGGAATAGTGGAACCCTTAGGTCCGAATTGAGTGAGAACAAAATCTCGATCTCTAAGCGTATTGGCCCTTAGGCTCTTTAGATTGGGCCGATATGGCCTCTAAAAGATGGCTATTGTTTTTCCTTTTTCGGCTTAGAAGACTTAGTAAAAAAAATTCCTTTATGTCTTAACACATATTTTTTACCCATTGGGTTTTTTGAGGGTTCGATGTCGATTGAAACCCCTTTGCTTTTTGTGCCTTAGCACGTTTGTGTTAAGATAATTTGATAGCTCTTAAGGTTTTTCGAGGGCTGATTTTATCGAAGCCCTTTTGATTACATGCCGAGGGTAGCCTTTTTTAACCGGTTTTTCAAAGAATTCGAAGGCCTATTTTTATTGCGGAATTCGGACGTCTCTAAGCCGCTTTGATTTGGCCGTAGCCTTTGGGTATGCCTCTTTGGCTTATTTCCCAATAATACTTCGAACTTGTTCGAAGTGTTATTCCCCGAGAGTGATGCCCTTGGCCTATAGATTGAGGAATGCCTCTTTGCGGTCTTATGAATTTGAGTTTAGATTACTCGAATATGTCGATCGTCAACGGCAGTCCCTGAGTGTACGAGGTATATTTGCACTTGGCCTTTGAGCCATTTCTAACAAAATCATAAGTATGGAGCTTGTATAGTAGAAACTTTTCTTTGAGACACAAGATGTTTAATATAGAAAGAATGCTTCTTTGTATAATTTATACATGCGTACATGTTTTGCCATTGGGGTTCGACTAATCAATATGGACACGGTTCATTCGACTGTTTGGCCCATTACAAAGTTTCTCAATCGAGACCCTTTGACACGAAGTATTTTCCTCGAAAATGTAACATCCGAGGATGATGCCCCCCAGTATTCGGGGTTGATTGTAAATAAGCCTTGGATACTATTGACTCGTCCTCAGGTAGGACAAAATCGTTGCCTCGTTAAAAACCTCGCCGGAAAAACCCACTTGGGACAAAAACCGATCTAAGGGAAAAAGAGTGCAACGCGTGCTTTAAAACCTGAGGTCTCGATATCTTCAATCTATCATCTGTAGTGAGTTAGTGTCGAATATATAAATGAAAAAAGGGAATAAAGTCATACCTTAGCAATAATACCGTTTGAGAGGCGATATGTTCTAATTATTTGGCAGTTGTTCGCCGTCCATCGTGCCGTGCTTATAAGATCCCTTGCCGATGATGTCGAGGACTTGGTAGGGTCCTTCCCAATTTGGGCCGAGCTTCCCTTCATTAGGATCTTAAGTGTTGATGGTGACTTTCCTCAGGACTAAGTCACCGACTCTGAAGTGGTGAAGGTCGGCTCTCCTATTGTAATATCTTTCGATTTGTTGCTTTTGTCCAGCCATTCGAACGAGTGCGGCTTCTCATTTTTCATCCAATAATTCGAGGCTAGTATTCATAGCCTCGTGATTTGACTCTTCTGTTGTATGTTGAAACCTGGCACTGGGTTCCCCGACTTCGACTGGAATCAAGGCTTCGGAGCCATAGACTAAGGAGAACGGGGTTGCCCCCGTACTGGATACGTTGTTCGATATGCCCAAAGGACTTCGGGTAGAATTTCTCTCCATTTCCCCTTAGCGCCGTTCAACCTTTTCTTTAGGTTTTGAATAATAGTCTTGTTCATCGACTCGGCCTGTCCGTTCCCACTAGGGTGATACGGTATTGATAATATCCTTTTTATTTTGCGGTCTTCGAGGAATTTCATCACTTTGCTACCGATAAATTATTTTTCATTGTCACACACTATTTCGGCAGGTATCCCAAATCGACATACGATGTGATCCCAGATGAAGTCTATAACCTCATTCTCTCTCACTTTCTCGAACGCCTGTGATTCAACCCATTTAGAGAAATAGTCAGTCATAAATAAAATGAACTTGGCTTTACTTGGGGCCAATGGCAGAGGGCCGACGATATCCATCCCCCATTTCATGAATGGCCATGGGGATAGGACTGAATGAAGTTGTTCTCCGGGCTGATGGATCATCGGTGCAAACCTTTGACATTTATCACATTTTTGAACAAACTCCTTAGTGTCTTTTTCCATGCTATCCCAGTAGTATCATGCTCTAATGATTTTGTGAATCAGTGATTCGGCGCCGGAGTGGTTCCCACAAGTGCCTTCATGGACCTCTCGTAGAACATAATCGGTGTTTCCTGGTCCTAAGCATACTGCTAATGGTCCATCGAATGTCCTTCTGTATAATGTTCCATCTTCAGCCAATGTGAATCGAGCAGCTATGGTTCGTAGGGCCTTCGACTCTTTAGGGTCCGATGGGAGTTTTCCATTCTTCAGGTATTCAATATATTTATTCGTCCAATCCCAGGTTAAGCTTGTAGAGTTTATCTCGACGTGACCTTCCCCGATCACGGATCTCGAGAGTTGAACGACAGTCCCCGAGCTAATATCATCTTCCTCGACCGATGACCCTAAACTTGCAAGTGCATCGGCCTCACTGCTTTGTTCTCGAGGTACATGCTGTAAAGTCCATTCCTTGAAATGGTGCAAGGTTACCTGCAGCTTGTCCAAATACCTTTGCATTCTATCCCCTCGAACTTCGAAAGTTTTTTTTACTTGGTTCACCACCAGTAAAGAGTCACACTTGGCTTCAATGACTTTTGCTCCTAAGCTTTTAGCTAGATTGAGACCTACAATTATGGCCTCGTACTCGGCCTCATTGTTAGTCAACCTAGAAGTTTTGATAGATTTCCTAATAGTGCTACCTGTGGGTGGCTTCAAAATGATGCCTAGCCTGGACCCCTTCATATTCGAAGCTCCGTCTATGAAAAGGGTCCATACCCCCGATGATGTACCCGATGTTAACAAGAGTTCCTTTTCGACTTCGGGTACGAGGGTTGGCGTCAAATCAGCCACGAAGTCCGCTAAAATTTGAGACTTGATGGCCATCCTGGGTTGATATTCGATATCGTACCCGCTGAGTTTGATAGCCCATTTGGCCAATCGGCCCGATAGTTCGGGCATGTGCAAAATATTACGAAGTGGGTAAGTGATTAATACGCATATGGGGTGATATTAGAAATATGGTCTTAACTTTCTAGAGGCGCTTATCAGTGCAAGTGCCAATTTCTCCAAGTGCGGATATCTAGTTTCTGCTTCTCCTAAGGTTCGACTTACATAATAAACGGGAAATGGCGTACCTTGCTCTTCTCGAACTAGGACACCACTTACCGCGATTTTCGATATTGCCAAGTATAAGTAAAGTTTCTCATCTGCCTTTGGAGTGTGAAGTAGTGGTGGGCTCGATAGGTATCGCTTCAATTCCTCTAATGCATGTTGGCATTCCGGGGTCTAGGCAAAATCGTTCTTCTTTTTGAGTAGAGAGAAAAATCTTTGGCTTCGATCTGACGACCTCGAAATGAATCGGCCTAAGGCAGCTATCCATCCAGTTAGCCTTTGCACGGCTTTTACACTGTCCGAGATGGTGATGTCTTCGATGGCCTTGATTTTATCGGGATTGATTTTGATCCCCCGATTCGATACTATGAAGCCAAGGAACTTGCCGGAACATACCCTGAAAGCACATTTCTTGGGGTTGAGCTTCATGTTGTATTTCCTTAAAATCTCGAACGTTTCCTGCAAATGAGCCAAATGGTCATCTGCGTGTAGGGACTTAACTAGCATGTCATCAATATAAACTTTTATTGATTTACCTATTTGTTCTTTGAATATTTTATTTACTAGGCGTTGGTAAGTAGCTGCTGCATTTTTTAGCCCGAAGGGCATTACATTATAACAATATGTTCCATACTTGGTGATAAATGAAGTTTTTTCTCAGTCCTCTGGGTTCATTTGGATTTGATTGTACCCGAAATAGGTATCGAGAAAAGTAAGGATCTCATGGCCGGCCGTGGCATCGATCATGCGATCGATGTTAGGCAGTGGAAAAGAATCTTTGGGGCACACCTTTTTTAAATCCTTATAATCTACACACATTCTAAGTTTGTTCCCTTTTTAGGGACTACAACTACATTGGCTAACCATTCAGGATATTTTACCTCCCGAATTGACCCTATTTTGAGAAGTTTAGTTACCTCGTCCTTTATGAATGCGTGCTTTACCTCGGACTGGGGTCTTCTCTTTTGCTTCATTGGTTTGAACCTAGGGTCTAGGATTAACCGATGTGTCATTATCTCCGGTGGGATCCCTGTCATGTCTAAATGGGACCAAGTAAAACAATCCATGTTATCAATAAGAAATTGAATAAACTTTTTCCTGAGTTCGGGGGTTAATCCCGTTCCCAGGTATACCTTTCGCTCAGGCAGGTACTCGATCAATATAACTTGTTCCAGCTCTTCGACCGTTGATTTGGTGGCATCAGAATATTCAGGAACAATAAAAGTTCGAGGGGTTAGAAAATCCTCCTCTTCTTCTTCTATCTTCTGCTTCCCTGATTCGGTCGAGGCTGGTGGCTGTGATTGCTATTTGACTTCCTATTTACCTTTGATGCTCGAATTTTCCGAGGTTGAAAATGTCGATATCGGTGTTACTTCATTGACCGCAAACATTTCCTTTGCAACATGTTGCTCCTCGTATACTGTTCTTACATCGTCCGACGTCGAGAATTTCATCATTTGGTGGAGAGTCGAAGGGACTGCCCTTAAATTGTGGATCCAAGGCTTTCCGAGCAGGACATTGTACCTCATATCGCCCTTGATTACGTGGAACTTGGTATCTTGAATGGTTCCAGCCACGTTCACCGGTAGAATAATTTCCCCTTTAGTTGTTTCACTGGCCATATTGAAGCCATTTAAGACTCGATCTATGGGCACGATTTGATTTTGCAAGCCGAGCTGCTCCACGACCCTCGATCGGATGCTATTTACCGAGCTACCTGGATCTACTAAAACACGCTTAACTTGAACTTTATTTAATAAGATAGAAATTACCAGAGCGTCGTTGTAGGACTGAGAAATGCCTTTTGCTTCTTCGTTGTTGAATGATAAAGCGCCTTCGGGCACATAATCTCGGGTTCATTTTCCCCAAGTGATTGATACCTTAGTGCATTTGAATATGGGTCCCTATGGAATGTCGACCCCACCAACGATCTTATGAATGACATTTTGGGGCTCCTCCTGTCATTTTTCCTGTTGGCGTCCCTTTCTCTGAAATGATTCTTGGCTCGATCGATGAGGAACACTCGAAGGTGGCCCTCATTGAATAGATGGACTACCTCCTCCCTTAATTGCCTGCAATCCTCGGTCTTGTGACCATGCGTGCGATGATACTTGCACATCAAATTTGGGTTTCTTTGGGAAGGATCGGTTTGTATGGGTTTGGGCCACCTAGTATCTCTGATCCTTCCGATTGCTGATACAATGCCCGATGCATTGATGTTAAAGTTATATTTCGATAACCGAGGTGTCTCTGTGGGATCGGAATACTTTTCAAAAGCATTTTTGCTCATAAGTCCCCGAGAATTCTGTCCTCGATCACTTCTTCGATCGTTCCGAGCGGAATTGCATCCTGAACCATTGTTCCTTCGATCTATGGTATATGGTTGATATCGGTCCCTGTTCGACCTTGTCTCCCTGTCGACGTCCCTCTGGTTTTTAACTGTCGACCTGTTTGGATATACTGAACCGGAAAGGGCTCATAATTGGTCATCCTCGACCCTGATCTTCGACTGATATCGATTGTGCACATCTTCCCAAGTTACAGCTAGATACTCTATCAAATTTTGTTTCAACTGACGTGATGCTATCGAACTCCGCTCGTTCAACCCTTGGGTGAAAGCTTGAATGGCCCAATCATCTGTGACCGGTGGCAACTCCATGCGTTCTATTTGAAATCGGGTCACGAACCCCCCTTAGCATTTCATTATCCCTTTGTCTTACCTTGAAAAGATTTGATTTCCTCGTTGTGACCTTTATGGCCCCGGCGTGTGCCTTTACGAAAATATCTGCTAACCTGGCAAATGAGTCGATGGAATTTGGTGGCAGGTTGTGATACCAAATCATTACTCCCTTCGAAAGGGTCTCTCTGAATTTTTTCAACAGCACGGATTCGATTTCATCATTCTCTAAATCGTTACCCTTGATGGCGCATGTATATAAAGTAACATACTCGTTGGGATCGGTGGTCCCATTGTATTTGGGTATGTATGGCATACGAAACTTCTTTGGAATAGGCTTTGGAGCCGCACTTGGAGGAAACAACTTTTGTACAAACTTCTTTGAGTCCATCCCTCTCAAGATTGGCGGTGCCCCAGGTATCTGATCAACTCGAGAGTTGTATGTCTCCATTTTTTTATCGTTGGCTTCGATTCTCTTCTCCCCTGATTCAATTCTTTTGGTGAGCTCCTCTAGCATTTTCATTACCGTAGGATTAGTCCTCGATTCGTTACCATTCGACCTTTCCGGTACTAGCTCGGTACGGTGAGTAATTTCTGGCTCGACCCTATTCAGAGCTCAATGTTGATTTTGTAACTGAGCAACAGCGGCTTGCTGAGCCTGAAGCATCTCGAATATCACTTGGAGACTGACTCCTTCATCTCCTCTGCCCTGTGTTCCTTGGCCACTTGATCGACCTTCTCTGGGTACACTCCCATCGAGATCTGCACCTAGGTCCGCATTTAGAGCAACGTGCGAACTAACATCGACTGGGTCAGCAACCGGTGTTTCCCCGAGATTAGCATGTGGTGCCTCGACTCCTGGAGCGATCACATTTTCGTTTTCATCGTGGAATCTGAGGCCATTGTCACCGTGTGTGCATGCATTTTGTGAGTTTGGCATATTTTAACCTGAAAGCAAAGATACTCGACAAGAACAAGCGTAAAATAGTGTGTTTTACCAGAATCAGTACTGAACAATCACTATTATCCTTAGCCCCACGGTGGGCGCCAAACTGTTTACCCAGAAAATCGAGTAACAATTAAACTTATATTGTGGTTTTAAGGATATGTGATTTAAACCAGTACCAATTGATAAATAACGAATTAAATAGATAAATTGGACAAAAATAAATCTTACCAGTCTACAAACAATGCCTCGACCTCGATTCGAGATAGTCTCGAGGTTTAATTAATAAGAACAGCAGAGGATCGAACAAGCAGTGATGAACAGTAAATAGGACAAAGAAAGCAGCGTATATGTGTATTCTTATCAGTGAATCATGATGCCTACAAATGATTGGAACTTCTCTTTATATAGTAGAGGAAACCTAATTATGGTATGTCTCTAATTACAGAAGGAAATCGTATAAACAGCTAGTTAACCGCTTCTGATTTGGTCCGTTCCGAGATTCACGCCATGATCCTCGACCAGTCACGGATATCCGTTTTGAGATTCACGCCGTAATCTTCGACCGGTTACTAATATCTCGTCATTCTGTTATTATACTGCCCTCGAAGTTGGTCATACTTGGTCTCGATTGTTGCTGGCCTCGGTCTCAACGCACACTTCGATCTCTAGGCTTGATGTCTCATCTTCGAGCTCGGGTCTGATTTATTATGAGGCTACCCCCGATGCAACTCCCTTGTCTCGATCAAACAGCAAAATCGGGTAGGCCCGATTTTGACCGTATACAGTTTATACTTGTCGAATACAACAAAAAAAATAATGATGGAAAAAATAAAGAAAAGAGATTCAAATGAGTAACATATTGTTGCACCCTATTTTGCACGAGTCAAAACAAGATTCAACTAGTGGTTTTCCTATTGATGATGAAAGAGAGTCGCCACCTAATATTTAATGGTATACTAGGGTACCTATTCAATTTGTTAAATCATTATCCTATTAGTCTGCTAACCAGTGAGATTTGGGTGAGGGTTCTTGTTCTTCTAAGGGGAAGATATTAGGCACCCCCTAGAATCTACCTAAGGTAGCTCCATAGGACTTAGACTAAGTTTAGCAAATTAAACGTCTGTATTCTACTTAGTTAGTGCTTAAAGTGTATGGCTTACCCTGCGTCGTGTTTTAAAACTTATCAATTTGAAAGATAGGATAATATATGCATTTTAAAAGAGTATAGATGTCATAAAGTCTAAAATTCTGATAGCTATATGAAGGAATTTTAGGAAGTATTTCCATGATGTTTATGTTTGTAATCTTTGTAAATAGTGGCTAAGTTTGAAATGCTTTCCCTTTGAAAAAGGAATGGCCATTTGTATAACCTTTAGCATATGTAATGACCCGACCGGTCGTTTTGAGCTTTAAGGTTCCATTTAGTGGTTCTAGGTCTTGTGTAGCTTCCGATTGTGAATTATGACTTACGTGCATGGTCGAATTTGATTATCGGATGGTTTAGAATGAATTTGGATGAGTGATTCTCACTTTAGAAGCTTAAGTTCAAAATGTTGACCGAGGTTTGACTTTTGTGGAAACGACCCCGTAGTGGTGTATTTATGGCTCCGATAGGTTTGTATCGTAATTTTGGACTTGGGCATATGCCCGGAATCGATTTCGGAGGTCCGTAGGTTGATTTGTGTTGTTTTGCCGAAAGTTAGTAATTTTAAGGCTTAGAATTTTTATAAGTTTGACTGTAGGTTGACTTCATAGCTATCGTGTTTGGATTTCTATTTCAGGACTTGGTTTAAGTCTGTTTTATCATTTGGAATTTGTCCGCAAAATTTGCCATCATTCCGAGTTGATTTGATAGGAATCGTACGCGCGATTATGTTTTTAGAAGTTCTTGAGTTTCATGTTGAATTCATGTGATTTGAGGTCCGATTCATAATTTTGGATGTTATTTTGATTATTTGATCACGCGAGCGAGTTCGTGTTATATATTTAGACTTGTGCTAATGTTTGGTTTGGAGTCCCGAGGGCTCGGGTGAGTTTCAGACGCGTTTTGAAGTGTTTGGAAGAGTTTTAGTATTGCTGGTGTGATTTGGTACTGCAGGCCTCGTAAATGCGAGGTGGGAGGTCACATTTGCGATGTGTAGCTAAGTATGCTAGGTTCGCATTTGCGAACATAAAGTTTACATTTGCGAAGGTGGGATTGGGTGAGCTTTCTCACATTTGCGATCAGATCAGTCTGGTCGCTTATGCGAGGTGTCTATTGTTCGCATTTGTGAAATTATATCACATTTGCGACAGTAGCAGGGATGTTGGTTCTTCGCTTTTGCGATTGATTTATCGCATTTGCGGGGTTCGCATTTGCAAATCCCAAGAAGCATTAGCGACACGTGCGACTGGACAAAAAGCTAAAGGACGAGACGTTTAGCCTCATTTTCATATTTTGGAACCCTAGACTTGGTAGGAGGCAATTTTGAAGAGGGATTTCATCTACAATCTTTGGGTAAGTCATTTTAGTCTATTGCTAATCATATTCCATCAATGTATCTTAGATTTTAACATCAAAATCATGTGAATCAAAGTGAAACTTTGTCAAATTTTTTTAAAAAATGAATTTGAGTTCTCAGAGTCGATTTAGACTCGGATTTTGAAACTAATCACATATATGAACTCGTGGGGTCATGGATAGTCGGAATCTACCATTGGACCGGATGAGTCCCGGGTTAACTTTTGTTGACTTTTGAGGAGTTGTGTAAAGATTATAGCTTTATTTATTGCAATTGATTTCTCTTGCATTATTTGATGTTATTAAGTCGAATTTGATTAGATTTGTGCCTAGCGGAGGTGAATTAAAATAGAAAAGCTATTTTTGAGAATTGATTGAGGGCTTTTGAGGTAAGTATCTTGCCTAACGTTGTGTGGGGAAAACTACCCTGTAGGGATTGGTTTGTTTGTACTATTTGATCTATGTGAAAGACAGGTATACGAGATGACGGGTGACACGACTTATATGTGGAAATTTGACCAACTTAGATTATTAGGTTCTCACGTACATTAAAAATGAAGTTGTCTCATCATGTTATATCCTCTATTGCTAAAATTACCCTTACATGTCATATTTGAAGTTGATTGGTTCATGTTCTATCCTTTATTTCCAAATATATCTTTATATGCCTTAATTGAAGTTGTTGCCTCTTTTATTGCCCTGTTATCTCTTCCGTAATTGATTATCCTTAATTGAGGTTATTTTTATATCTTATGTAGTTTATTATCCTTAATTGAAGTTGTTTTTATCTCTTCCGTAGTTGACTATCCTTAATTGAAGTTCTTGTTATCTCTCCCATAGTTGATTATCCTTAATTGAAGTTGTTGTTATCTCTTCCGTAGTTGATTTTCCTTAGTTGAAGCTATTGTTATCTCTTCAATTGTTAACTTATCCTCATTTGAAATCATTGTTACATGTTACCTCTCTTGTTGTTGGGTTGTTCTTATTTGGAATAATTGTTACATGTTATCTCTCCTATTGTTGAGTTACTCTTATTTGATATCGTTGTTACACACTATCTCTCTCATTGTTGAGTCATTCTTATTTGAAACCATTATTACTTGTCATGTCTTTCATTCTGGGCTCATTCTTCCGTTTCTTTGTGTTTTGTAATTCATGTGTTGATTTACTTGTCGTACTCTCGTTTTATTATTGATATTGTTGTACTCAGTGTTGTTGAGCCGAGGGCTATGTGTAGTTGTGGTATTAAAATTATTTTAAGAAAATATTGTGGCATATGGGCACATGTGGTGCGAATTATTATATAGTGTTGTTATGTTTTTGGAACACGTGATACTTTTGAGAGGATTGTCGGGGTGTTCGCACGTGAGTTCTCCGTGCTATTATTATTATTATTGATATTTTCACATGCGGCATGACAAGGCGGGCTATATATATGTGGGTTTGCGCATGTGACGAGACAAAGCGGGAATATTATTATGCACGTGTGGCGAGACAAGGCGGGCCTGTACTTTATTGTTGCGCACTTGACGAGACAAGGGGGCTATGTCGGGGATGATTTGTGATGGCCGGGGGCCTTTATTATTGATGACATTTGTGTAGTGGTGTGCCTACCTTGTGTGAGTTATGCATTGGCATGTGAGTTGTCCGTGCAGTTATGAGGTATTGTTATTGCTAGCAGGTGAGTTGTCCATGCGGATATGATATATTGTCACTTCCTCGATCACGTGAGTTATCCTTGCAAATATGAGGTATTAATGGTATTGGCACGTGAGTTGTCCATGCGGTACATGAGTTGTAATATGGGCACATGATGCCAAGCGATTAAGGTTCGTGTTTCGGGACCCGTGATTGGTGATTATGAGGTGTGATACCTCGGGGAACTTCTTGTATAAACCTTGTGTGAAAGCGGTTGTTTTATTGGGTTGATTCCTGTTTTCCCTTACTTGGTTTCACCAGACGTTAACGGCATTCTGCTTATCCTACCCTGTTATTACCTATTGCTCCTTGTTGTTAATAGCTATTCTAGTTCTTATTGCAAGTATTGTAATATTATCCCTACCATATTTAGCTTATTATTGTTCCCTATTAGTTTTATATTCATACTCGTACAAGTTATTATGTCCAGTAGGTATCTTGACTGTTACTCATCACTACTCCACCGAGGTTAGTCTTGATACTTACTGGATACCACCATGGTGTACTCATACTACGCTTTTTGCCCATTTTTGTGCTGATCCAGGTATTTTGAAGTTTGTTGATCGGGCATTGTCGTGGAGACTCAAGGTATACCTGCCATCGCATTTGCACGTCTCGGAGTCACCTTCTGAAGTTATTTGTACAGTTTATTTCTATTCCAGAATAGTTGTACTTAGAAATTTTCTAGTGAACTCAGTAGAGCTTATGACTTGTACTACCACTTTTGGGATATTATGTATCTACCTTGGATTGTTGGCTTATTATAGAAATTTTTGTTTCATACTTAATAGTTATTTGGTTAAAATCTGTTGTTAAATCAGTAAGTGTTAGGCTTACCTAGTCTTAGAGACTAGGTGCCGTCATGACATCCTACAGAGGGAAATTAGGGTCGTGACAACATAGTAAGGATTTTTCTCAAAGAATGGGTTGAGTTATATCTTGAAAACTCATCTCCAAATTCAACATCCAAGTTTTAGAAGAAATCGTTTGAAATTCTCTGGCCGCGACTATGTCTCATTTTGGTTTGTAGAAAACTGCCCTTGAAATCATTTTTCGATTTTGGCTTTTAAAAGAAAGAGAGTTGCTTGCCTTTCCAAATATGTTTTAGCCTTCAGGGAGCTTCATGAAAAAATAGTTTGTATGAGTGAAGCAAAAACAGTATAGTAAAGTAACTAAGCATGCAAGGTTATTTAACTAATATAAAAGATAGTACTTCTTTTTAGTTTTACCTATGGTTTTAGTTTTCCTAGGTTTCTAAAGTAATTCAAAGAGATAGAAAGAAAAGAACTCACTCAAATATTATCAGTGTTATATACACATAGAAGCAACAACATATTTAGGTAAAAAGCAATAAAATAAAGGGAATAGGACTCATGGTTTGGGCCTGAAGGAAGTTAGGCCCAGGGGACAACGAACAAGCAGCAACAACATCCATGACTTCACACTCAAGGGCTGGAACTTGGGCCCGAGTCCTTGAGAACTCAACAGGCCCAGTTCGGTTACATATACAAAAGAGAAAGACAAACATTAGTGACAAGGCCCAACCTAGAATTTAAATACAAATAAGATCAACGTAAGGCCCAAATTAAATTGTAACAAGTACGGGCGATTAAGAATGCAATAGAATTAATGTAATTTCAAAAGAATAAAGAGGTTTATGGTGAGGCTTTACTTTCATTTTACACTAAACCTAAAGAAATTAACAAATATCAATGATTAAAGACTTAAGGTAAAATTCCATTCAAGGCCAAGATACCCTTTGGATTTCTTACGCTTCAGAGTTCACAAGGGTCTCACGGACCCCGAGCAGTGCTTGTGTCAGGGAGGCCATCTCAACCACGAACTAAATCTAACTCCTAAATATCCTTAACAACTCACACTTACTCTTCCCTATAAGTTTAAGTGCTAGTGAGTCACCCACTATAATTTCAAAGCAGTAACAATAATACAGAGCTATATACACTTCCCACAGAAACTATGCAGGGTAATACTATGAATATGAGACAACAGATAACATCATGGAGATCATAATCCAAACATAAGTGCATAATACATTGTTAATACTTTCAACATGTTCAAGGATACTTAAAGGAAACAATTGCAGATGCAAATAGAGGAAGAGCACACCAACAGATCATTTTAGAAGTTCATACATGTCACGACCCAAAACTCAACTACGTCGTGATGGCACCTATCATGATACTAGGCAAGCCGACACTCATACATTTCCAACACTTTCAAATTTAAAAATATGCTAAAACAGATTCAAATAGGTAAAAGTCTCATAAAAGCTAATAAAAACTATCACAACTCGATACAGAAGTTCCCAAAACCAGGGTGTCACTGAGTTCATGAGCATCTATACAAATACAAAGTCTGATACTTTGTCTAAGAAAGCAGAAACTGAATAATAAAACTGAGGGATAGGGGAGGAGAGTCAAGGTTTGCGGACGCCAGAGCAGCTACCTCAAAAATCTCTGAATGACTGAACGACTCTAAGAATCAGTAACCACCGTGTCTGAAAACACCTGGATCTGCACATGAAGTGCAGGGTGTAGAGTGAGTACAACCAACTCAGTAAGTAACAAGTCTAACTATTGGGCTAAAAGTAGTGACGAGCTTCACATGGTATAGTTCAATTACAGAAATACGATATAGAAGGTAGACATGCTTCCAAATTTAACAGATAAAGCCCAAGTAGATAGGATATTCCAAATACAACTAAGATAAGAAATGATGCATCTCGATATCTACATGTCAGTTGTGCATGCCAAATGGAGTACAAAACAGTGATGAAATCATATGCATACTCTCATAGTATCAATCACCCAGCCTTCCCATTCACTCCATCCTCACAGTCACTCAGTCCTCACAGTCACTCAATCCACCCAATCGCTTGGCACTCGCGCTCGCACTCAGTAGGTACCTGCACTCACTGTGGGTGTGTAGACTTCGGAGGGGTAAATCCATCCCAAGTGCTATAATAAGACAATCATGGCATGAATCAACAAAACATGATATGGCGTGAATCCTGATCCCATAAATATCCTCACAATCAGGCCCTCGGCCTCACTCAGTCATCAATCTCTCCAGTCTTTCGGGCTCACAAGAATCATGATAACCAGCCCAAACAATGATGATATGATGTATCAGTAAATGGCAATAGAGACTAAGATATGATATGCAAATAATAGTTGTGACTGAGTACATAATTGCAAATTTAAGCAAATAATTCAACATGCAACGCGACCTCTCTAGGTCCCAACAGTACCAGCATGTAGCCTAAGCGTGATTTCTAACATGACTCGCAGCTCAATTTCTCTATCACATGGAGAATATACGGATAACAACAAGATTATGCAACTATACAGTTCCACGGAATCGACCAAGTCAAAATTTGTACGGTGCACGCCCACACGCCCGTCACCTAGCATGTGCGTCGCCTTAATACCAATCACATAACACGTAATTCGAGCTTTCATACACTCAGAACCAAGTTTAGAAGTGTTACTTACCTCAAACCGAGCAAATCTCTACTCCAACAAACTCTTGCCTCGTGAATCGGCCTCCGAATGCCTTGAATCTAGCCACAAACAATTCGATACAATCACCACGAGCTAAAGAAATCAATTCCATAAGAAAATACTAAGTTCTTGATCAAAAGTCAAAAAAGTAAACTCAAACGTCAACCCCCGGGCCCACGTCTCGGAATCCGATAAAAGTTACAAAATCCGAATACCCATTCAACCATGAGTCCAACCATATCAAAATCTCGCTCAAATCCCCAAAATTCGGCCAAAGAAGTTTCCTCCATTTCTCTCCAATTTCTCAACCAAATCACTAATTAAATGATGAAATCAAAGATATAATCATGGAATTTAACCAAAACTAAGTAAGAATCACTTACCCAAATCACTCCCTTGAAAGTCTCTCCAAGAATCACCTCCGACCGAGCTCCCAAAATTAAATTGTGAAATAAACTCAAACCCTCATTTTTTAGACTTTAAATTCTGCCCAATTATCCCTTAATCACGATCGCGGAAAATGCTTCGCGATCGCGTAGCACAAGCTCAGCTGCCGAGAAAATTAACCTTATGCAAACGCGACAATACCCATACAAAAGCGAAGCACTGCCTCTTCAAACCTACATGGTCGCGTCCCTCTTCACGAGATCGTGAAGAACAAACGCGCGTGAATCTAGCTGCCTCATTTCCTCTTCGCGAACGCGGCTTAGCCCACGCATTCGTGATACATTAACTTCTCCAACTATGCGATCGCAGGCCTCACCTCGCGATCGCGTAGAACGAATTCCCATCAGTGACCAAAAACCCTTCGTGATTGTGGACCTATCCACGCAATCTCATAGAAGGTAACCAGAACACTCCACACTAGCAGGCTTCAGCAATCCTCCATGTTCCATTTTTGATCTGTTAACCATCCGAAACCAACCCGAGGCCCTCGGGACCTCAACCAAACATACCAACAAGTCCTAAAACATCATACGAACTTGCTCGAAGCATCATACAACATCAAACAATGCCAAAAACATGAATCGCGCATCGATTCAAGTCTAATGAACTCATGAACTTCCAACTTCTACATTCGACGCCGAAACCTATCAAATCAAGTCCGATTGACCTCAAATTTTGCACACAAGTCATAAATGATACGGTGGACCTACTCCAACTCCCAGAACCAAAATTCGAGCCCGGTAACCATAAAGTCAACTCTCGGTCAAACTTCTCATTTTCCAAAACTTCTAATTTTTCAACTTTCGCCATTTCAAGCTTAAATCAACAACGGACCTCCAAATCACAATCCGGACACACTCCTAAGTCCAAAATTACCCTACGAAGCTATCAAAACAATCAAAACTCTATTCCGGAGTCGTTTACACATAATTCAATATCCGATCAACCTTTTCGACTTCCGCTTCCAACTTTGAGACTAAGTGTCTCATCGCATTTCAAAACATCCCCGGAACTAAATCGACTACTCCGGCAAGTCACATTATAATAATTAAGCATAAAATAAGTAGTAATTGGGGGAGCGGGGCTACAACACTCAAAACAATCGGTCGGGTCGTTACAATACACTAAACTATGTGATTGAGAGAAGACATATATATGTCAACATTTATTGGTTCCACTAATCAATTCAAGTTTGCAGGAATTATTAGTTTATCAAACTATGTTCAAACTTAGCAGATATTCACATACATAGGTCAAGTCCTAACTTCTTACTAGGTATATGAGTTAATAGCACATTTCAGAATCTCTAAA
Organism: Nicotiana tomentosiformis; assembly: GCF_000390325.3. Taxonomy (NCBI): domain Eukaryota; kingdom Viridiplantae; phylum Streptophyta; class Magnoliopsida; order Solanales; family Solanaceae; genus Nicotiana; species Nicotiana tomentosiformis. Next base: position 56,472,202 of record NC_090819.1, read on the forward strand.
AAGTATTAACAAAGATGTTTAAGCAAACAAATTAATCCTCAATTAAGCAGATGACATGATCCTTAACGAATCTTATATTTACACTAGGTTTATTAGGAGTTAATGCACATTATTATACTCAAAAAGGGTATATAAACATCAGAGAGTTTCTCCTAAACTTATAGGTGAATTACAGTTGACTTATATAAACTTAGCAACGTTCAGTGATAATGAAGGCACAAGCATGAGCATGAAGGACACGTAGAAGTCTATTTTAAAACATGGATGAGTGCAGAACTCTCAAGATATGGTATTCAAATACACACATGTGACATTCTTTCCAGATTGCAATATTACAAACATAGTTAAGTATCAAACAGTATGGGATCAGACTAACTGTGTCATTATAGAAGTTTAGGATAATGAAAGTTTTACATTAAGTAAGCATGGTTCAGTTACAACTTAAGTGTGTTAGTCTAACATGATGAGGTTTAGCACTACCAACTCAACAAATGATACTTAACTATAACAAATGCAACTTCAGACAAATTTCTGGGCATAACTTAAGTTAGGTGGATAGCAACAGACAAAACTAACTGCAGAGATTCATTAGAATTTAGTCTAGTTACTTTAAGACATTATTTCATACAATGAGACTTACAGATGTGATCAAACAATTCTGAGAGCTATCAGAAAACCTTTACATTGGTCTTTCAAGAGTTACAAAATCACAAAAACCCCATTAGGGAAGAAGACAACTCAAGCATCATAAACTTCTATACTTAACCTTAGGTGTTCATATCTATTTTAGTTTTGTTTTATTAAACATGTAGCGACCCGGCCGGTCGTTTTGAATATTGTAGCTATATTTTCCCATTTATTACTTATTCTATATTCGTTTGTTATTATGTGACTTTTCGGGGTGGTTGGTTTAGTTCCAGAAATATTTTGGAATAAACTGGGACACTTAGTCCCAAGGTTAGAAGCCTAAGTTGAAAGAGTTGACCGGATATTGACTTATGTGTAAATAACTTCGGAATGGAGTTTTGATGGTTCCGATAGCTCCGTATGGTAATTTTGGATATAGGAGTGTGTCTGAATATTGATTTAGAGGTCCATAGATAATTTTGTCTTGAATTGGCGAAAGTTGGAAAAGTTGAAGTTTGGAGAGTTGAGAAGTTTGACCGAGAGTTAACTTTGTTGTTACCGGGCTCGAATTTTGATTTCAAAAGTTGGAATAGGTCTGTTGTATCATTTATGACTTGTGTGTAAAATTTGAGGTCAATCAGAGTTGGTTTGATAGGTTTCGGCATCGATGGTAGAAGGTGGAAATCCATTAGTTTCATTAGGCTTGAATTGGGGCGCGGTTCATGTTTTTGATGTTGTTTCATGTGATTTGAGGCCTCGAATAAGTTCATATCATATTTTTGACTTGTTGGTATGTTTGGATGGGGTCCCAGGGGCCTCGGGAGTGATTCTAATTGAAATCGGATCAAGAGTTGGACTTATGTAATTTCTGTTGGCGGCAGTTCGGGTGTGACCACACCTGCGAGGAAGCCTAGGAGCATAGGTGCGAGGAAGATTCCGCACCTGTGAGCTTGCAAATGCGGAAGGTGGGTCGCAGGAGCGAAAAGGAGGCTGTAGTGGTTGATCCATTAATGCAGTTGGTCGGACCATAACTGACTTCCATAGAAGCGGATTTTAACCATGGAAGTGGTGAAAGTGCTCGCAGGTGCGAAATGCCTGGCAGATTACATAAAAATGAGGGTTAGAGTATTTTCTTCATTTTTGGACTTTGGGAGCTCAGATTGAGGCAATATTTGATGGGGTTTTCACTAGATTTCAAGAGGTAAGTGATTTTTGATCACTTTTGTCCACGTATTTTGAATACCCATTGATTATTTTACTTATTTGTCATGAATTTAAGTTGCAATTTGAGGATTTTTTACCCATGTATTGGAGAGTAAGATTTGTGGATTTGAGAGTCGATTTGTGGTCGGAATTGGATGATTTTGGTATGGTTGGACTCGTTATTGAATGAGTGTTTGAATTTTATAAAGTTTGTCAGGTTCCGAGACGTGAGCCCGAGGTTGACTTTTTGGGTTTGGTTAAAGAACTTAGCTTTATCGTATGGAATCGATTCCTATAGGTTGTATTGATTGTATTAAGTTGTTTGTGGCTAGATTCGAATTGTTTGAAGGCTGATTCGCGAGGCAAGTGCTTGTTGGAGTAGGGATTTACACGGCTTGAGGGAAGTAATACTTCTAAACTTGGTAATGGGTGTATGAATCCTTGAATTTATTGTTATGTGGTTGTTGTTGAGGCGACGCACATGCTAGGTGGTGTACTTGGTCAATCAGCTTGTGAGGTTAGATGTTTCGGAGCCTAGTCAGGTTCTAGCTTGCGTGGATTCTTGGTCTTCTTTTTATGATCGCATCAGAGAGCCTCAGTATGATGACCCCCATTTGCTTGTCCTTAAGTACACGGTTCAACACGGTGATTCCAATGAGGTTTCTATTGGAGATGATGGGATGTTGCGGATGCAGGGTCAGATTTGTGTGCCCAATGTAGATTACTTACGTGAGTTGATTCTTAAGGAGGCCCACAGTTCACGGTATTCCATTCATCCAGGTGCCGCAAAGATGTATTAGGACTTGAGGCAGTACTATTGGTGGAGAAGAATGAAGAAGGATATAGTGGAGTTTGTAGCTTGGTGCTTGAACTGTCAGCGGGTGAAGTGTGAGCATCAGAGGCCGAGCGATTTTCTTCAGAGGCTTGAGATTCCTAAGTGAAAATAGGAATGTATTACCATGGACTTCATAGTTGGGCTCCTATGGACTTTGAAGAAGTTTGATGGTATTTGGGTGATTGTGGACCGGTTGACTAAGTCCTCGCATTTCATTCAAGTTGGGACTACCTATTCTTCAGAGCGGTTGGCTGAGATCTATATCTGCGAGATTGTTCGCCTTCACGGTGTGCTGGTGTCCATTCTTTCAGATCGGGGCACGCAGTTTACATTGCAGTTTTGGAGAGCAATGCAGCGAAAGTTAGGCACATGGGTTGAGTTGAGTACAACATTCCACCTTCAAACGGACGGATAGTCCGAGCGCACCATTCAGATATTGGAGGATATGCTATGCGCTTGTGTCATAGATTTCGGGGGTTCTTGGGATCAGTTTCTACCGCTTGCAGAGTTTGCCTACAATAATAGCTACCAATCGAGTATTCAAATGGCTCCGTATGAGGCCTTGTATGGGAGGCTGTTTGGTCTCCGGTTGGTTGGTTTAAGCCGGGTGAGGCTAGGTTATTGGGTATTGACTTGGTTCAGTATGCTTTGGAAAAGGTCAAGTTGATTCAGGATCGGCTTTGCACAATACAGTCTAGACAGAAGAGTTATGCCGATTGAAAGGTTCGTGATGTTGCCTACAAGGTGGGGGAGAAGGTATTGCTCAGAGTCTCACCCATGAAGGGTGTTATAAGGTTCGGGAAGAAGGGCAAGTTGAGCCCTTGGTATATTGGCCCTTTTGATGTGCTTGAGAGGATTAGAGATGTGGCTTACAAGCTTGCATTGCCACCTAGTCTATCGAGTGTTTATCTAGTATTTCATGTTTCCATGCTCTGAAAGTATTTCGGTGATCCGTCTCATTTTTTGGACTTCAGCACGGTTCAATTAGATGGGGATTTGACTTATGATGTGGAGCTGGTGGCTATTTTGGATCGGCATGTTCGAAAGTTGAGGTTAAAGAATGTAGCTTCAGTGAAAGTACAATGGAAAAGTCAGCCAGCCGAGAAGGCTGCTTGGGAGATCGAGCGGGAGATGCGGAGCAGCTATCCACACCTATTTGAGGCTCCATGTATGATTCTAGGTCCGTTCGAGGACAAACATTTGTTTACGAGAGGGAGAATGTAACAACTCGGCCGGCCGTTTTGCGTATTGTAGCTCCATTCCCCCATTTATTGCTTATTCTATGTTTGTTTGTTGCTATGTGACTTGCCGGGGTGGTTGGTTTGGTTCCAGGGATATTTCAAAATGAATTGGGACACCTAGTCCCAAGGTTGGAAGCCTAAGTTGAAATAGTTGACTGGATGTTGACTTATGTGTAAAGGACTCTGGAATAGAGTTTTGATTGTTCTGATAGCTCTGTATGGTAATTTTAGACTTAGAAGTGTGTCCGAATATTGATTTGGAGGTCCGTAGACGATTTTGGCTTGAATTGGCAAAAATAGGAAAAGTTGAAGTTTGGAGAGTTGAGAAGTTTGACCAAGAATTGACTTTGTTGTTATCGGGCTCGGATTTTGGTTCCAGCAGTTGGAATAGGTCCGTTGTGTCATTTTTGACTTGTGTGCACAATTTGAGGTCAATCAGAGTTGGTTTGATAGGTTTCGGCATCGATTGTAGAAGTTGGAAATCCATTAGTTTCATTAGGTTTGAATTGGTGTGCAATTCGTGTTTTTGATATTATTTGAGGCCTCGACTAAGTTCGTATCGTGTTTTAGGACTTGTTGGTATGTTTGTATGGGGTCCTGGGGGCCTCGTGAGTGATTCAGATTGAAATCGTATCAAGAGTTAGACTTATGCAATTTTTGTTGGCAGCAGTTCTGGTGTGACCGCACCTGGGAGGTTTTGGCCGCAAGAGCGGCCATGTATGTGCAGATGCGGTAATTGAGGAGGAAGCCTGGGAGTGCAGGTGCGAGGAAGATTCCGCACCTGCAAGCTCGCAGATTTGAAAGGTGGGGCGCATGAGCGGAAATGAGGCTGGAGTAGTTGGTCCGCAGAAGCGGACAGCTTTCCGCAGAAGCGCACCCGTAGGTGAGGGCAAGGGACCGCAGAAGCAGTTGGTTGGTCCATAAGTGACTTCGGCAGAAGCGGATTTTTAACCGCATAAGCGGTGAAATTGCTCGCAGGAGCGAAATATATGACAGATTACATAAAGACGATGGTTAGAGTATTTTCTTCATTTTTGGACTTTGAGAGCTTGGATTGAGGCGCTTTATGAAGGGATTTTCATTAGATTTCAAGAGTTACGTGATTTTTGATCACTTTTGACCATGTATTTTAAATACCCATTAATCATTTAAAACCTATTTGTCATGAATCTAAGTTAGAATTTGGGGATTTTTGACCACGTATTAGAGAGTAAGATTTGGGGTCGGAATTGGGTGATTTTGGTATGGTTGGACTCGTTATTGAATGAGTGTTCAGATTTTGTAAATTTTTTCGGGTTCCGAGATGTGGTCTCGGGGTTGACTTTTTGACTTTGGTTAAAGAACTTAGCTTTATTGTAGGTAATCGATTCCTATAACTTGTATTGATTGTATTAAGTTGTTTGTGGCTAGATTCGAGTCGTTCGGAGGCTGATTCACGATGCAAGGGCTTGTTGGAGTAGGGATTTGCGCGACTTAAGGTAAGTAACACTTCTAAACTTGTTACTGAGTGTATGAGTCCCTGGATTTCGTGTTATGTGGTTGGTGTTGAGGTAACTCACATATCAGATGACAGGCGTGTAGGCGTGCACCATAGTAATTGTGACTCAGTTGATTCTGTGGTACTGTGTAGTTATCAAACCTTATTTCTATTCATGTAATCTCTACGTGTTAGAGTAATTGAGCTGAAATCCATGATAGAAATCATGTTTAAGCTATATGCTTATTCTGTTAGGACCCGCTGAGATCATTTCTGATGTTGAATAATTTGCTTAAACTGTAATTTTATACTTAGTCACATTCATCATTTGCATATCATATCTCAGTCTCTGTTGTCATTTATTGTACACTATGTTATCATTGTTTGGGCGGATTGGCATGAGATTTGTGAGCCCGAAAGACTGGAGAGATTGATGAATGAGTTGGGGCCTGAGGGCCGAATTGTGAGTGATATTGATGGGATCGGGATGCACGCCGCAGCAGGTTTTACTAATTCATATCGCAGCGGGTTTTATTGATTCATAATGGGATCGGGCTGCAGGCCACAACAGATTTTGTTCGCGCTTGGGTAGGATCCGCCCCTCTGGAGTCTGACATACCAGCAGTGACATTGGTACCGTACAATGCTGAGTGATTGAGTGTGATGAGTGAGAGTTGATATAGTCAGATTGAATACTTTGAGAGCGTGAGTACATGGGAGTATCATTGTGATGCATTGCATTTGACATGCATATTTGTTTATGTCGACATAGAGATGTAACACTCCTCATGCTAGTTATACTTGGCATATTTTACCGGTATTCAGCATAATTGTTGAATTTGAAAGCATGTCTACATTTCCGTACTGTGTATAAACTGATTATGAGATTTCTTTGAGTATTACTGTCATTTCCCTATTATACTTGTACTGTTATTATCTGGATTTGGAATGTACCTTTCTAAGCTCGTCATTGATTTCAGCCCAAGGTTAGTCCTGTTACTTATTGAGTACATTGGGTCGGTTGTACCCATACTATACTCTGTACTTCGTGTGCAGATCCAGGTACATCTGGACCTGGTGGTTGCTAGACTCGAAGCAGTATCTGCTAGGAGACATTTGAGGTAGCTGCTCTGATGCCCGCAGACCTCGACTCTCCTCTTTTCAATTTTATTCTTTACTGTTCAATCTTTCAGACAGTTGTATTAAAGATTTAGACTCTGTTGACACTTAGTAGCTCATGTAGTCGGTGACACCCGGATTTTAGGCATTTTGTATTTGAGTCGCAGTTATTCTTATCGGTTATTTATGAGATTTTTCTATGTTAAATTTATATGTTTTCAATTTAAAATGCGTAGTTATTTGTGATTGTTGACTTGCCTAGTACTGTGATAGGCGTCATCATGACATGTTGAGATTTGGGTCGTAAAAAGACAAATAGCCTTAAGTGCATGATATATATCAGCAAGTAACCTTAGGTAAAGATCAGTAGAGCAAACATGAGAACCACAACAAGATTATCAGTAAAATCTGAGGTCAATATAGCTAAAAAGAACTATCAAGGTTCTTTTTTAATCATACTTAGATTATTCAACAGTACATATTCATCAGGATTACAAAAGTGGTCGACTAGTATTGGTTTAATTCCAAGTTCTTAAGAAAAACAATACCAAAGCAATAGTGGTACATTATGAACTAATAACATCACATTACGAGCAGAGATAATCAATTCTAGACTAATAACAATACTTCATAAGCAGAATTAATTAGCAAAAGATAACATAATAGGCAAGATTTCAACTAAACAATTAAAAGAGAGGAAGGTCAAGACTCACTGACATTCCTTTGAGCAGCAAACCAAATAGGGATTTTGCTCAGCCGTCTAGGAACCAAAAATTCAAACTTCGAATGGTGAACGAACTCAGAACCGGAGAAGATAAGAGAAAACCAGAAATCAGTGAAGAACCTAAAGCTTTTTGTTTGAAGTAATTCTTAGTGTTGTTTGTTGTGTTTTATTTCTTTTTTGTGTGTGTTAGGTATGAATATTTAAGGCCATATTTATTGTGGCATTTAATGCCTTAGGGTTTCAAAAAATTTAAAACAATAGTGGAAGATGATGATGAGTTGATGATGCGAGTAAAGTCGAATGAAATCAGAGAAGACAGAGGGAAAGATCAGTGAGAGTTTTACCTGGGCACGAGGGTGGGATGAATCGGCCGTTGATGAGCAAGAATCCATCGGTCAAATCTTCAATATCCAGATGTTACCGCGTTTGACCACTGGACATCGAATAACAATGATGAAGTTTGAGGAAATCTTCACGCATGCCTCTGATTTGAAGGATGAGAGGACAATAGGTGGGTTTCAGTTGCACATTTAGGTCCAGGGCTTGGATTTGGGCGTTTGAATTTTATCGGCAAAAACGAAAAACGATTGGCTGGATTCGCGACTTAAGGAGGTAAAGGGGATGAATTCATGGTTGATTTGTTGACCTTACACGAATTTGCGCAAGGTCTTGTAATTGATGGAGGCTGGGAAGATGAGAGACCAGAAAGCAAAATGGGAAACAGGGGCAGCAGGTTTGGAGGGAAATGATTAGGGTTAGTGGTTATTTGTTGAGTTAAAAATGGGAGATGGAACGTGAGTTGTTGGATCGTTTGATCAGCGACTCTGATTTTTGGTGACTTAAAGTTGGTAAAAGGTTTAATTTAGGGAAAATGGTAGACGTTGGATTCTTGTAATCCAATGGTCGTAATGAAATCCGGTAGGAGTTAAAACTAAAGAGAAAACAAATATTAATTGTAGGTCATTGATCAGATGGATCGATGGTTCAGATGTGTTTGTGTTTCTTGTGTAAGTAGGATTGGAGAGCTATATGGCGAGTTCTGATTGGTTCACATGAGTTGGGGTGGATTGCCAAAGTGGAATGAGAGGGGGCGTGTGGGCTGGATCAGATTTGGTTTGGGCTTGGGTATTGGGCTAATTTTAATTTAAGAAGTAGCCATTTCGCCTTTAATTACGCAATTGTTTCTACCGCAGACGTTGGACATAGGAGTCCCATATTGTTGTAGAAATCAAGCAAGTTATCTTATTGATGATAGCGATAAAATACGAGAAATGTGTGTCAATTGGGGCCTAGATTATGATGCCCTCGGTCCGGACGGATGCATACAAGATATTGACAAAGCAAATGAAGACAATAACAATGAAATAGTGCCAGACAGCGACGATAATGGCAAATGAAAATCATTATTTATTTGTTGAAGCTATTTTTAATTGTTCTATTGAATCTTTAATGCTAATGTCAATTAGATTTAAGCCAATTGAAAACTTAATTTTATTTCATAAATCTTGCAAACTACACCATTACCGACATTTAGTACAACAAAACACTAAGTTTATCCTTGAAAATTGGGCACATTGGATGAACTGCCACTGGGAGCTGAATTACCATCACTTCCCAAACGGTGACGCACATAATCCTTGTTACACACCATTTTAAATGGTTCTAACGGCCAATAATGCTCAGCACCCACTGGTTAAAAGTAGTCACTATAGGTGTTTACGCATGCAGCAATACTATATTCTTTATCAACGTACCTCATCACCGCAAAACCTGTATGTTAAAAGCAATTCATGGAATGTGAGCATAGCAAGTGATAGATTAACCATTTCCCACACGAACATAATTTTCTGGATTCATTGATGGTGTGGGTAATTATTACCGTGGTTTTGATGCAGACCAGTGCGAACTTCAAAAAATATTTCGCTCATTACAATACTGCAAAAATGTATGCCACTGTGCTCGCTTCCTATATTTCTCAAATCGTTTCATCGGCTGTGGCATAAATTGAACACCCCTTTCCAATAAGGACGATGCACTTCGGGATCTTTCAACAAACCTCTCCGCCATCTGCTTGAATGACATCCGCACCATGGCAGTGATAGGCAATCCACGGGCATGCTTCAACAACCCGTTGAAAGACTCTCACACGTTTGTAGTCAAAATTCTCCATCTTCTACCACCATCCTTATGCAAAGTCCACTTATCAAGCTCATGTCATATCAACCAACGATAAGCTTCCGGGACTTCCTGCCTAATCAATTCCATTCGCCTCCTGAATTTACACTCTTGATGATTTGTTACAGTCATCTGCATTAAATCATGTAAGCTCTTGTTCGGATGAGCCCGCTGGAAGTTGTCCTTCAAGTGCCTAACACAGTAACAGTGTTAGGCATATGGTTCTTGCCATGAATCCAAAGTCTGTACAGAACTTAAAATACCACCATGCCGATCATATATTAGACAAATACCTGAACGCTGTCTGACAACGTGCTCCTTCAAGTGGTTCAAAAACTATGTCCAAGTATCTTGATTTTCACTGGCACAAATAGCAAATGCGAGAGGAAATATGCTATCAATATCTTAATATCATACTTTTCATAGACATGAGTGTCGTCCATGGAGATTACCGGCTGACAATGCATAAAACCATCAATGGATGGTTTACATGCCCTGAACACATATCTGAATATGAATTCTGGTATTCCCGAACTCCACTCAAGCGTCCATTCAACAATAGTCCTAGGGTTAAAGTGTTGCAAAGCAGCCATGTACCTGGGAAGAGTGGCAAATAACTTATCCCAATTACCATAAACAATCTCAAATGTATATTTACACTCTAGAAATGCCTTTCTTTTGGTTATGGTACAGCCATATACCTGGTGGACAGATGTTATACACTCTTTAATCTTGTACCTTATTGACGATTCAATGTCTGGAATCAAGACAAGAGAAATCAAGTCAACATTCAGGTTAAAATGATTCCCACTGAATGTGTCCTTATCACAAGTGTGGGTGCCAATGTATTTTTCCACAATCCACATATTTGTTTTCAACTTTCTCGTACACAGCATCCATCTATAACCTTGAAACCATCTACGACAAATAACCTTATATACTTCCAAAGATGACTCATGAACCTCGATTTCACGACACTCTTTTATGCTATATATTTATACCGTCCTGCTAAGACGCACTTTATCAACAAAAAGCCTATTCTTTGACAGCATTGTTGGTCTAGATTCATCCCCCATTGTTGTCTGAATGTCATCAAGATCCCTTGTGAGGTCATCCACATCCGGCATACTAGGTAACGGATCGAGGTAGGGAATCGCCCTTGAATTAAAGAGCACATGGGACTCGTACACTCTGGGTCTAACGGGATGTGAAGTCTGCATATATGGAGCATGCTCATTGGTGGCATCATGCTCCCTCGGCAAATCAGGTTGCTCATTCTCATTCTCATCAGCAAAGCGCATTTCCTTATCATCGTCGCCCTCATCATGGAAGGGTGTATCATCTCCAGACTCATCAACATTGTTGTCATAATCACTATCATCTTCCTGACTCTGTGCATGTGCCAGATCCTGATTAAATATATTATCTTCGGGCAACTGGGTAATGACAGGACCTTCAAGTTGCTCGTTTTCACTACACAACCAATAAAATAATGAGTTTCTCAAATTCATCCCAATATTATATATTAACTTTATCCCTTAAGTTACAATTCATAATCTGTTGATATCCCATGATGCATATTATCAGGTTGCTGATGACTCCCGGATGGACCACCATGATCTAAAACACCAAAATTGGGCATTTTCCAACTATCTGTTAGTTCATAACATGTAAAATTCATATTTGGCTGATACCCCGTTTGGAATATATGAGTGTTAGTACGAATATGTCACATAAAAAACATACTAAGACAAAGAAAAATTAAAATTTACCACTCGGCGTGTGGATTATGTAAACTTGGAGAGAAATTATGTCATCGCTCCTCATTCGCCCGTGGAGATAAGTTTAGATCTGACCAAACTCTTTCAAGCGTAACCTATTCGGATAAAACTGCTCCAAAAATACCACCCGGTGATTGAGGACTATCCCTATTTTGTGAAACCTCAATATTGCGAACGTCTTCAGACTAGACGTACATTTCCAGCATTTTTATCACAAGAAGTTCCTGGTGTTCATCCGGAGTCCTCAAACAATCTTTTAGAGTTTCATCATCTTCGTTGTTAAACTCAGCATAACAAGCAACCCCTTGCAGAGTAAGAGAATATGGATATCTTTCAGTTACTTTAATATTAACTGAACATTTCCTCACACTCATTCTTTTATATATCAACGATACCAATCTATCGTACTCCAATGTAAGTAGCAACTTAACAATACACTGTGGAGAATAACTATAGTATACTGAGTTATTCTCCACGACAACCTCACCACCACCCCCACCCCCTCCCCAATATAATGCAACCCTGCTTTTTTGCTCTTCAGACTTTATGGCAAAATGCAGAAAAAATTAAGTAAACAAATATTTCGGAATGAGTAAAGGAAAATAAAAAGGATGCAGAAGACTGACTTTTTCGGAATGGATATTTGAAGAAAGAATGAAGCTCCTTAAATAAGCAAAATCGTTGTGCGGGAGTTACAATAATTGGAGGGTATAGCGCATTAATTAAATGCGCTATTTATATAGCGCAGTAAAGACATACGTTATACCCATCAATTATTGTGGGTCAGACAATTAAGAAGTATAGTGCCTTAACGGACAAACATGCCGTTAAGATATAGCGCATGCAATCCATGCGTTATACATAAAATGGTCACATATTATTTTTTATACCTATTTTTATATTTTAAGTCCAAAAAAATTACACTTTGGTTCCGGACTCCATCAGTGATGGGAAATGAGTTCAACCACATCGCCATCACTTCTCATGATTGATAATATCCGGTACTAAAATCTAAATTCAAGAAGCATTTGTGGAGCAAAAGCATATGCTCTTAGAAAATTCGCCTTATCTTTATTGCTTGTAGTTTGTACCGGTACTTATTCCTCCCTTTCGAACTTAATATTGCCTTATGGTTCATTTCAAAGTCATAATACAACTTGCGAAGAAAATTAAATATTAACTGGTGAAATATAGTTTTCAAGTACATCTCATAGTGCACGCTGTATTCCTTTTCGTCTTAAAAGTAGGGACTGGGGCATCTTTTTCAAGTACATCATAACATATATCTTGTCGCTAACATAGCTTAACCCGTTTTGTTGCCACAGGAAACACGAAAAAGTGTGGGATCTATGATATTTGCTTCCTTCGTTCCAATTTATGTGAATTTATTTGACCGAGTACCGAGTTTAAGAAAAACTGAAGACTTTTGGAATTTGTGCTCCTAAACAATTCAAAAAGGGGCCCAGAATATTTGTATGGTTATAAAAGCTTCTCACTAAGGGTATAATTGTAAATTTAAGCAAAATTATTTCCAAATTTAGAAAAGGGTCATTCTTTTTTAAACGGACAAAAAAGGAAATAGGTTCACATAAACTGGAATGGATGTAGTATGTAGTATCTCAAAAGACGTGACGTACTGAATTAATTGACTTTCAGATAATGATAAGACATAATTGACGACAAGTAATGTTATTAATTCTTCTATAAACTTTTATCACTACTAATTAATAAATATAAGAAAAGTTAAACTATTTGAACCAAACACTTCAGAATCTATGGTAAAGGATTTATGATCATTGAATTGAATAAAAAATAAATTAAATGAATGTTAAATCATTATAAGCCATAAAGAGAGAAAATTAATTGTAATCCATAAATTAACTTCTTTAAAAATTTGATATTATCTACTCCTGTAAAGATAATGCTATATTAGCCTTTGAAGTTAAATTAACTAACTAGAATGGTACTTTCTCCCCCTCTCTCTCATCACCCCCACCCACGGATATGTCCAAAGATTTTTCTTTGGACTCTAGTTTCTTTTTGATAATTGGCTATATCTCTTTCACCAAATTATGACATCGCGTGACTTTCTCTAAGCTTTTAACTTTTCACATAAAGGTACTACTGACAATATTTAACACAGGCTCACTGTGGAGAAGGGGAAAGACTTCACTTGGTATATTGTTTTGGCAAAACCAACTACTTGCCAGTTAAACTTGCACCCGCCAGCCTAATAAAGTAACTTATAATTTTTTTTATTTGAACACCGCATCTTATATATTTGTGAACTAATAAATCTTTTAAACAGAACGTGTATATCGAATGTGCTGACATTATAACATGTCATATTCTAGGACTAGTTGTTGCTTGACATGTATAATTTATGGATCCCACTTATTTTAACAAACTTATCAAAATTTTAATTTGATGATTTTCCTTTTCTTCTTCATGGCCTTATGCAGATAAGCATGGCTTCCTGGCCACTTAGACTTGTAGGGCATTTAAAAGCCGATACATGAACTTTAAACTTTTCCATTTGAACACTCGAACTCATAATTCCCTTAACTAATAAACATATTTGAGCGTTGACCATGCCTATGTGGAGGAGGTGTAGATGACATGGCAATAATATGTGCACATCACTGCTATTAGGTGCGTAACTTGAAATTTTTTTGACTAGTTTTTATAAAAGAACAAAAAGGACAATAAAGAAAAAAGAAAAATAGAAAAAGAACCCTTGTTTCTTCCGTCACCCCCCCCCCCCCCCAGGTCCAGCTACACCTCTTTCACTCTCTACTCTCTTTCATCCCATCCTCCGTCCAACTTCTGTGTCAGCATCAGGATAGGAATAATTCAATGGATACTCCTCAAATTCAGATTCAAAGACACTTGTTTAGTAGAATTCTTTTTTTTGTCACTTTCTTCTCTTTTATCCTCTTATTAATAAAGTTCTCAACTTCGTAATTCACAAAGTGATTTGGGTTCCTGAATTCAGTGACATGGGTCTCTGTTAAAAGGCTTGAAATTAAGAATTCAGAAAAAAAAAATTCAAAACAATTTTGCCTTTTTGGTAATTTCTCTGTTGTGTAAATTGAGATTTGGATCTTTTTCGATAATGCCATCGGAGAAGACGATCGGTTAATGCATTTCGTCTAGCATCTTTCTTTTTAGATCTGGTCTTTGGATGGTTTCAAGAGTGAGAATTTCGAGAAAGAAAAAAGGGATAATCAGAGAGGATAGGGACTCAATTTTTTTGGTGACTTCTTTTTTTCGGTGGTATGCCGTTCATGTTCTCTGATCTAGTTTATTGCCGGTGTCAAAAAAATGAAGCACTGAAATTTTTCTGTCAATCTTTGTATGGTGGTCTAAGCGAGGAGACGATTATGGGGGAGAAGTAATGAAGGAGGATTTTCAGAGAGGCATTTAAATGACAATAGCTTAAGAGATTTTGTCGGCAAAGTGATGAAAGGATGCTTATGGGAGAAGAAGAGTAGGATAAAGAATTTTAAATTTTGATAAATTAATTCTTATAAAATGGGACATACTCATTACACGTGTCAAATAATAAAAGGTTTAAAATGTGACGTGTCATCTTTGTTAGTGCAGTTGAGGATCACGCGTTGGTAGAGGCATTTATAATACCCAATTTATCAAGTAGGAGTATTCAAATGGGAAAGTAGCAAGTTGGTCTATTGGCTTTATAAATGGATGCTAGTTTAAGCGGCCACGATGCCATTCGCCTTTTTTCAATGCCACCCAAACACACTACATCAACTCGCCACTCACATATCTACCGCCAGTACCATCACACCACCAAAAATAAGTCAAAATCACTAGAATTTATCTGCGCAGAAACCAGAAAAAGGAAAAAATAAGCAACAGGGATAACTCAATTAGTTGTTCTCTCTCTAAAACCACAAGCTCACCACTCCCTTCTCACCTATGGATCACCACAAAACTACACCAGAATGCTCCCCCACTTTGAAGCCATCGTTGATTTTCTTCTGGAATTTCAAAATTGATTTTTGTTTTGTTTTTGCCTAATTCGAAAATTGGCATAAAAGTTTTGGATTCTTAATTTCCCTCTTAACTATAATCTTGACTTTCAGTGGAAGGGTGCTTGTGCCAGTAAAACTGTTGGGTTTGATTTGGAAGTAAAAGGAAGAAAATTGATGTATTGGTTGGGGATTGGCGTATAGTGGTAGAGGAAGAAGGGGGAAAGGGTGTAATGGTAAAGAAAGGGATGGGATGAGGGCCTTTCTTTCTTTATTTATTTATTTTTCAATAAAACATGTTGTGGCGTGTAACCCGATCCCATAAATATCACTCACAAACAAGCCCTTGGCCTCACTCAATCATCAAACTCACCAGTCTCTCGGGCTCGCAATATCATAAAACTAGCCCAAAATGATAAAATGATGTATCAATAAATAGCAACAGAGACTGAGATATGATATGCAATGAATAAATATGACTGAGTACGAAACTTTAATTTAAATATATAATTCAACAGTAGAAATGACCTTAGTGAGTCCCAATAATACCAACATATGCCTAAGCATGATTCCTAGCATGAATTACAGCTCAAGTATTCTAACACATAGAGTACAATGAAAATATCCAAAGAAGATAGCTACACAGATCCATGGAATCAACTAAATCATAATTCACATGGTGCACGCCCACATGCCCGTCACCTAGCATGTGCGCCACCTCAACATCAATCACATAACACACAATTCGAGGTTTCATACCCTCAGCACCAAGTTTAGAAGTGTTGCTTACCTCGAACAAGCCAAATCCAATACCAAGTAAGCCAAACGATTCTCCAAAAATGCCATCTTGCGCGTACCGGCCTCCGAACGGCTCGAAACTAGCCAAAACAACTCAAATACATCAAATAATGCCAAAGGAAACAAACTCAATCGATAAAGGTCGAATCTTTAATCAAAGCCCAAAAATTATCCCAAAAGTCCAACTCGGGCCCGCACCTCGGAACCCGACAAAACTCATAAAATCCGATAACCCATTCAATTACGAGTCCAACCATACTAGTTTCACTCAAATCCGACTTCGAATCGATGTTCAAAACCCAAGAACTCGCTCTATGAAACTTTAGTCCAAAACCCCCCAATTTCTCTTTAAAATTCATCAACCAATTGCCAAAAATGAAGATAGATTCGTGAAATAAAATTGAAACCAAGTGTAGAACACTTACCCCAATCCTTGTGATGAAAATTGCTTCAAAAGTCGCCACAATCCGAGTCTCACATCTCAAAATATGATAAAAGAACCAAAACCTCGATTTTATAGCTTCTTCCCAGCAGTTTCCGCATATGCGGTCACAATGTCGCATTTTCGACCTCCGCTTCTGCGGAACAAATTTTGTTTTTGCGAATAAATCCCTGAACCAGCAACCACCGCTCCTGCGATCTCGTACCCGCTTTTGCGATCGCGCTCCTGCGCACATTGATCTGCATCTGTGTTCTCGCAGGTACGCCCAAGCACCCGCACCTGTGATCCTCACGCCCAGCTCCCTCTTCTCGCTTTTGCGAAGATAACCCCACATCTGCGATGTCACTTCTGTGACCAATAGCCTGCAAATGCGGCCATACCAGAACCAGCAGCCTAGCAAGAATTCAACATGCGACGAAATGATCCGAACCTCGTCCGAAACTCCCCCGAGCCCCTCGGGACCTCGTCTGAATATACCAACAAGTCCTAAAATATAACACTGACCTACTCGAGGCCTCAAATCACACATAACAACATCGAAACGACGAATCGCACCGCAAATCAAACTTAAATAAACCTTGAACTTTCAACTTCTAAAACTCGCGGCGAAACATATTAAATCAACCCGAAATGAAACCAAATTTTACACACAAGTTCCAAATGACACCACGAATCTATTCAAATTCCTGGAACCACAATTCGAATCCGATATCCCCAAAGTTAACTCTCGGTCAAACTTATGAATTTTTCAAACCTTCATATTTTCAATTTTTGCCAATTTGTGCCGAAACCGTCTAGAAACATCTAAATGCAAATCCGGGCATACGTTCGAGTCCTAAATCACTATCCGGACCTAATGGAACCATCAAAACTCGAATCCGATATCAAATACTAAAAAGTCAAACTTAGTCAACTCTTCCAACTTAAAGCTTAAACAATGAAATTCATTCTTCCAAATCGATTCTGAATAACCTGAAAACCAAAACCGACGATTTACATAAGTCATAATATATCATACGGAGCTACTCATGCCCGTAAACTACCGAATGAAGTGCAAATGCTCAAAACGACATGTCGGGTCGTTACATCCTCCCACTTAAATATATGTTTGTCCTCGAACGTGCCTAGAGTTGTTCTCAAGCCGTCAGATCACTGTGTAACCTTACTGACAACGCAAGATACTGAAGATCATTACTTCAACCTTAGCCCGTAAACCACATAATCCAATTTCCAACATCCGAAATTTTCTACAAGACCCGAACCTCGTAATCTACACACTGTATAAGTCTGAACAAGCTGTATCCGGCCATAACCATAACCCAAGACAAAATCATAGGATATACCACATAACTCAAATACCCATAGCTGAATTTCCGATCACAGTAGCTACTCAAAACAACCCTATTCGGGCAATAAACCTCATATCAAACAAAACCTAGTCCTAAAACCTTCGTACACTGCCGATGATGAAAGAAACATGCATAACTCATAACCATTCATCAAATCAACAAGTCATGGAGCTCCCTCTCCTTCGACAAGAACTATAGCAATTTCTGAGCCGACTTCCGATATTATCCTTCCAAATATACCGCAATCAAATCTGATAGCACCCATCCTAGATCTGACGACCTCATCTTATCAAATACCAGCTACTCTACTGACATGCCACACCAATACTACCCACAGCCACAAACCGCGCAATCCATGCACCAATACGCAACAATTCAAATGTACCCAAACATGGAAAATGACTCAAACGAGAGAACCGTCCCGCAAGCTCAACAAGTACCGCCACAACGCAATACTAAAAAAATACCATCACACACCGTAGAACCATAACACACGAATCTAACACAAATGATCATATCTCAACAAAACTCCGCTGCAATGCATTACCCCATCCAAACACTGGTCCATATGAAATACCTCAAGCCACACTGCTCAAAATCAATAACCACGCGCAACTCGACATCAAGTACCCAATGTGCAGGACCATAACCACGGAGAAGAAAATAACACAATGCCACACAAACTCGAAAGAACATAACCAACGTGCAATCAATCATACATCACCCAAATACACATCTCGCTCAAATTTTGCTATAAGGCCCTAATAGAACCGCACCATATGTGCATATAACCAACGAATCACAATCCCTCGTAGCATAGAAGGGTAACTCATAGAACATCTTAGAACACGAATAAGCTCAACATTAACCGAATGGCACATCCCTCACAATGGCAGTACGGAGTCAACCAATCCGACCCGGTGCAGAACACACATCCTTATTGGGCCTACCAATGGACCCCAAATCAACTCTGGCCACCCACAATAGATAAATAACCCTCTAAAAGTCTACAATGACTTAATCATAACACATACTATCATCTGGCTAGCTTTGGCCACATCTTCACAATCCACAACCACGAAATAATCTACTTCTGAAAATTCCCAGTCTCCAAATCCATAGAACAGACGAATCACCATATCTAATCCCAACTCCACCGCCCGAATATCTAACACATCTCTCATACATGATTATCCTATGAGGGATACTTCTATAATTCTCCCATGCCAAATAGCAAAAAATTTGAATATCAACAGTCGATCAACCAGGCGAGTACTGCAATACCAATGAAGCATCCGCAAGTGAAAACACAATGCGCCTTTTGAAATGTGCACCCTTCTCAGGCAATACCAAGTAGTGATATCATTCACCTAGTCATCTGAAACCGTCCATGTTGCCTAAGAATTCATGACCTTCCCTTCAAAACCGGAGCGTGACCTTGCACAGACAAATCTTAATCCCACACAACACACCACATCAATCATGCCATTATGTGAAGAATACAAGAATATCATAATCAACTCTGAGTCATAAGCAGAATACATACCCGATTAGTCAGAAACCTTTCATTTGATCTCATCCAGGAGAAAATCTCAATACGTAACATGTTCCTCACGCCGGTAGGAAAAATCCATCTCAAACAGTGGTAGAAACAATCGAGAACTCTTTGAAGCCCATTTGCACATAACCAAGCCGACAGAACTGAATCTCTCTAGCTCAACCAAGCCACGCAGGTCGCCAAACCCAAGAGTATTGCCACAAAACACCTGTAGAAACTCACTACATCATAAGTACCAAAAGACTCGATCATATCCATTACGGTGTTGATCCAATCTACTACTACTAAACTGTCATATTTCTCCGAGTTCCTTCCGAATTGTCTTCAAATTGATACTTCTCATTGATAGAACACCATGATCCTTAACTAAAACTCACCCCACGAACTCTAGCATAGAACCACACCGCCTTAAGGACCATAAGCTGCTGAATTCCCTCTTAAGTACCCCAAAAGCACCACAACCGAGATACCCACTCTAAAGAGACCTTCTTCGAATCTAAAGTCGTTTCCTTCACGTTCCTGATACGCAAAACAATCCATAAGGATATAGAAATACCGCGAGTCTCGACACCATCGAATGCAAATCTCAGATTCTAGCCATATACAAGTCCGAAAAATTCTCAATTGCCACATATAAATCTTGAATCCATTAGAACCTTCTCGAGAGTTATCTACTCTGCTCAAATCTCACTTGTACCACCCAAACAGGCCGAACGACCTGTGCCCCATTAGCACAATAACACCCAAATAAGTAATCCACTTTTCTAAACAACCGAGTAAATTCCTACTCCGTGCGCACTACATCCCTCACGAATAACCACTCAATCATTCCATGATTCACATATACTCATAGAGTGTAATACAACCCATATCCAGAAGTATCCTTACTCGGGTGATCCTCGATCTCAACCTCTACAAGTCATCATTGATTCACAAGTATACCTCAAACCGAAACCATTATAACACATAATCGTACAATCAACTCGTTGATAGCAGACTCTCCCGCTTGGCTCAAAACCATGGAATAAAACATATGATAACTTACATAAACCATACCCCATTACTACAATAATACCGCAGTGAGATTCAACTAAATCCTTCATAAGCTCATGTAACACAAACCATCTAATACCTCAAATCATCTGCAAATCCCGCATTCATCCTCGTGACGGTCAGGTCAACTATTACAACCGATCCAAACTCAAATCACATAAATATAACCCACTGGTAGATAAGAAAGCCTTTGCACAACATTATAAAAATCACACATCCGTAGATTACCTCGCAGGTTATAACCCACCTGCTTAGCCTCAAACTGACATCTCTTTATACCCTTTCACAGCCACAACTACTACGCAATCACTTAATCTTCTTGAGTCTGAACCCATCAACAAGACCATAAGAATCTAATTCGTTCCACAATTAAGCAACATGAAAGATCTTTCAATACACTCATGACTCGAGACTATACATCACATCAAGACAGAAATTAAGCACTCAATGATCTTTTTACATCTCAAGCAGACTCTTCTCACACCTTCGAACCATTCGAACACATCCCGCAGTTACATCATATTCATCATATATCCATCCAATCACTTATCGAGCCACAAATTCCAGGCACAGGGACACTACCGGACATAGAAGTCCAAAAGCACGTGCTCATACGACCGAAATCCCTGTGCTCGAGCTACAGTCAAAACTCGGCCTCAAGTCCTCCAGACTGGCCCATCATCAGCACACAGAAATCACATCTCACACCCCATCCATGGAATCACAAGCCGTCGATGCACAGCTGATACCGAGCACTCCTATGCGTATACGAAGGCGCGGAAGGAATTCAAAGAGTTATGCTTCAAGCTGAATCAATACAACACGATAAGGAAAAAGGATGGGAAGTTTATCCTAAATGCCCTGTAGCCTCTCGAAGATAGGTATGGACGTCATCATACCGATCCGCAAGACCCTACTAGACACTTGCTCATGACTTGTAGAACCTATGAACCTAGAGCTCTGATACCAACTTGTCACTACCCAAAATCCAACTAGTCGTGATGGTACCTAACCCAACCCGCTAGGTAAGCCAATTAACAACTATCCAATTCTAATGAAATTTAATAAGACAATTAAGTAAAAGAAAATATCTGCATCTTATACATTCCCCAAGGACTGGTAGTACAAATCATAAGCGTCTAAGATTTAGAATTTACAAAGCTGGTATGAAATAAAGTATATCATCTATTTGAAATATACATGAACAGATCTTTCATAAGTCTAGATCTACCATGAACAAAAGGCAGCTATAACCGGAACGCAGGTACATCTTCAAATTCAGCTCCCGTCGAATACAGCAACATCACCATCCAACATCTGTACATAAGGTGTAGAAGTGTAGCATGAGTACAACTGACCCCATGTACTCAATAAGTAATAAACCTAAACTTAGGTTGAAAGTAGTGACAAGCTGGAACAGAGGTCGGAGTCCAACACCAATAGCTAACAACAGTTCATAACAACATAATAATAATGGTATAAGAAACATACTCAGATATAAGATGGTCAACTCATTCGTAGTTCCGGAAAAATAGGCATGCTTTTCAAGTATATCAGTGAAAACCCAAATTCTTTTACTGAAATCACCAAAATATGAGTAGGTTTGTAAAACTATGATTTTTCCCAAAACCTTTCAACATTAATTAAGATGTTTCATTTTTCAGATAATATGAGGAAAGTACATCTCTATGCCTACATGTCACTATGCAGGTGAAATCATGAATGTCACCAAAACCAGGTAGCAGAAAGAAATACATCTCTATGCATATATCTCAAGTACGCATGTCAACTGCAATGTATCTCAGTGATGAACTCATTTACTCACACTCTCAGAGTACTCAATCTCACTGCCTCACAGTTTTCACTCATCATGCTCAATCACTCGACATGCTCAGTCACTCAGTACTGTATACGGCCAATCCAGCCTAGGGAAGATCCATCCAATATATATATATATATATATATATATATATATATATATATATATATATATATATATATATATATATATATATATCAACTGACAGTAAGTCACTCAGTACTATATAAGGCCAATCCAGCCCAGGGGATGATATATCCCCAAATATAAATGATTCGGGCTAAATCCATGCCCAGGGAAGATCCATCCCTCAATATAAATCAACTGCACTCACTGGGGGTGTGTACAAACTCCGGAAGGGCTCCTTTAACCCGATCCCATAAATATCACTCACAAATAGGCCCTTGGCCTCACTCAGTCAGCAAACTCTCCAGTCTTTCGGGCTCGCAATGTCATGAAACTAGCCCAAAAATGATGATATGATGTATCAATAAATAGCAATAGAGACTAAGATATGATATGCAATGAATAAATATGACTGAGTACGAAACTTCAATTTAAACATATAATTCAACAGCATAAATGACCTTAGTGGGTCCTAATAATACCAACATATGCCTAAGCATGAATTACAACTCAGGTATTCTAACACATAGAGTACAGTGAAAATATCTAGAGAAGATAGCTACACAGTTCCATGAAATCAACTAAATCACAATTCACACGGTGCACGCCCACACGCCCATCAACTAGCATGCGCGCCACCTCAACATCAATCACATAACACACAATTCGGGGTTTCAAACCCTCAACATCAAGTTTAGAAGTGTTACTTACCTCGAACAAGCCAAATCCAATACCGAGCAAGGCAAACGATGCTCCAAAAATGCCATCTCGCGTGTATCGACCTCCGAACGGCTCGAAACTAGCCAAAAGCAATTCAAATATATCAAATAATACCAAAGAAAATAAACCCAATCGATAAAAGTTGAATCTTTAATCAAAGCCCAAAAATCATCCCAAAGGTCCAACACGGGCCCGCACCTTGTAACCCGACAAAACTCACAAAATCCGATAACCCATTCAATTACAAGTCGAACCATACTAGTTTCACTTAAATCTGACTTCGAATCGATGTTCAAAACCCAAAAATTCGCTCTATGAAACTTTAGTCCAAACCCCCAATTTTTCTTTAAAATTAATCAACCAATTGCCAAAAATAAAAATAAATTCATGAAATAAAATCAAAACCAAGTGTAGAACACTTACCCCAATCCTTGTGATAAAAATTGCTTTAAAAGTCACCTCAATCCGAGTCCCACATCTCAAAATATGATAAAAGAACTAAAACCTCGATTTTTATAGCTTCTGCCCAGCAGTTTCCGCATATGCGGTCACAATGTCGCATTTGCGACCTCCGCTTCTGCGGAACAAATTTTGCTTATGCGAAGAAATCCCTAAACCAGCAACCACTGCTTCTTCGATCTGGTACCTGTTTCTACGATCGCGCTCCTGCGCACATTGATCCGCATCTGCGGTCTCGCAGGCGCATCCAAGCACCCGCACCTACGACCCTCACGCCCAGCTCCCTCTTCACGCTTCTGCAAAGATAACCCCGCATCTGCAATATCTCTTATGCGACCAATTGTCCACAGATGCGGCCACACCAGAACCAGCAGCCTAGCAAGAATTCAACATGCGACGAAATGATCCGAACCTCGTCCGAAACTCCCCTCGGGGCCCTCGGGAACCAGCTCGAATATACCAACAAGTCCCAAAGCATAACACGGACCTACTCGAGGCCTCAAATCACACATAACAATATCGAAATAACGAATCATACCGCACATCAAACTTAAATGAACCTTGAACTTTCAACTTTCAAAACCCGCGCCGAAACATATTAAATCAATCCGGAATGAACCCAAATTTTGCACACAAGTCCCAAATGACATAACGAATCTATTCAAATTCCCGGAACCACAATCCGAATGTGATATCCACAAAGTCAACTCTCGGTCAAACTCATGAATTTTCCAAACCTTCAAATTTTTAATTTTCGCCAATTTGTGCTGAAACCTTCTAGAAACATCCAAATGCAAATCCGGGCATACGCCCAAGTCCTAAATCACTATCCGGACCTAACGGAACCATCAAAACTCCAATCCGAGGTCAAATACTAAAAAGTCAAACTTGGTCTTCCAAATTAAAGCTTAAACCATGAAATTCATTCTTCCAAATCGATTTCGAATAACCTGAAAACCAAAACCGACGATTTACATAAGTTATAATACATCATACGGAGCTACTCATGCCCATAAACTACCGAGCGAAGTGTAAATACTCAAAACGACCGATCGGGCCGTTACAAGTTTTCACCTGTCAAGAGGGGAAGGAGAGAACTAGATTCCACTCAAGTTGCGAGAGCATACAGTATGATATTCCTATCTTTATTGAAGAAAATGAAATATCAACATGCCAAGAAAGATAGGAAGAAAAATTCTCTTTTTCCAATTCTTTTTTCTTTTCATTTCCTTTTCCTTTTCCTAATTAGTACTGCTTGGTTTGGCTATATAAGTATTAATGATTGTAAATTACATGGCTTCTAGTTCGATAATATCCCATATCTTCTCATTCCATTATATCATGAGTTGAAAATTTATTTTTACATTATCTTAATGACAGATCAACTTACTATCCCTTTTTCATTAAGAAGAAGACGCAAAACTTATCTATGGATAGTAAAGCCTTAACCACAAGTTTAAGAATCGATAATGGGAGATTATCATCTTACTATAAGTTTGTAATATTTATCTACTCTAGGGTGAAAAATATAGTATGTCAAATACTACAAATAACGTTTTTGAGGAAAATGTTGCCAAATGTGGTTGTAAATCTTCCAAAATTGCTAGTACCATACATGTTTCTAGTTACGTAAACCTATCAACAAATTGTTGCTTAAAGAAGTCAAACACCCCAACTTGTTGATGTAACACATCGTTTTCGTGGCCATCTATTTCAATAAATCAAGGAATTTGTCACCAAGCACCAATCGCTTATCTCTTAATAAAAATTGCTGTTCTTTTTAAAGATCCTTTTCTTTCCGCATCATTGATAATATTCTCAAGTTTATTCCTAGGTATCCGAATCCAGAAAAGCTTGACAATTGTACCACATCTAATCTATTTGTTCCTATTCATTAAATTTCTTTAATTACACCGCAATTGAAACTACTTAAATCCAAGGAGCTAAGATCATTACATATAGAAATGCTTGCTTCTGCAGTTCTACTGTATGGATTAAGACAAATAAAGATTGACTAGTAATATTTTGCATTTTGCTAGTTGATCCACCACCTTGTTCAGCTCCTTGCAGTTATGCTCAATACGAAGATTTATTATCTCTTTTTGATATGACAGAACAAAATTAAATAAATAAACCTACTTGTGATATTATTCCAAATTAATTACGTCATCGGGGACCATGAATTAGCATGGCATCAAAAGATAGGTTCACAATTCTCTATCGGACAAAAAGCATTATAAAAGGCAAAGCTCAATGCACCAATTGCATGGCCTAATTAATCTTTCCCAATTTACACTTACTATTCCTATTCTTATTTCCACAAAACCATAGGCTTTCTTGTAATCTTTTGAACCATGCGAGTATACTCAAATTGCTAAGCCAACCCCACAACTTCTATTCAGTACAAGTAGGTCACCATCAGCAGAGCATTCTTTGTTGTACTGATGACTAGTTGAGCAATATTTATCATATTCCCATTTTTACTCTATCCTCAAAGAAACCAACTCTGCGTAGATATTATTAGCAAACCAGAATATATGTCTAGCCACATGTTGGAAATTATTAGCAAATGATTAAGGATTGAGTTATGTTCTGCTAAGCTATCCACAACCTGTTGGAACATTTACCTCCTAAAACTATTCAGTTCTAGTGGAATCGATAAATTAACGATTAACAAATACATAGTGAAATTAATTACCCACTTATGTTTGTAAAGGTGGTATATTATTTTTGAATAGTTTCATTCTATAAACTCATTTATAACTTATATTCATATAATAAATACTCTCTTTATCCTAAAGAGGGAAACATCTTAATATTCAGGGAGACAAATAGAGTCCTTGTTATGTTCGAATATCTTTAACATTTTAAACGAGTTAACTACATGAAATTTGCATTATACTAGCATTTTGTGTAATTTTTTAATATCGAAAATTTAGTTAAAAACTGAAAAAACTATATCCTAAATTTAGTTAAAAACTGAAAAAACTATATCCAAACTAACACTAAATTTTTAAGCGTACCTCATATTTAGTCATTCTTTTTGGGAAAAAGAAACTAACAAGAATCTATTCAGTCATTATGGAATTAACTTGAAGTTAAAAATCAAATATAATCAAAGATCATAACAAAGAGAATGTTGTGGAATGAATGTGATCCTTACCTTTATCTATTCAGTATTGGATTTGGGTCATAAAAATGAATTTTTTAAAATAGGGAATGCTTCCTTTTTAAATGATTCATGCACTGTAACGACCCGACAGGTCGTTTTGATATCAGGGTCTTCATCTTCAGTTGTTCTCGATTGAGTAATGCATATTTCTAATGAATCATCTACCAGCTTGTGTTTTTCGGCTAACTCCCCCACCACATCTAGTTTGAAACAAGAGTACGGAGATGTTTCTTCACAAGAGTACTTCATCATTCTTTTCATTTGAAACACTACCTTTTTTTCCCCATTCTTAGCGTGATCTGACCCTCATATATGTCAAGGATTGCTCTACCAATGCAAAGAAATGGTCTCCCTAGAATAATAGGCACCTCCTTATTTACCTCCATGCCTACCACAATAAAGTCCACAGGAAATACAAATTTGTCCATTCCTACCAGAATATCCTCGATTATTCCCTCTGGTATGATGGTAGTTTGATCAACCAGTTGCAATGATACTGACACAAATTTGATAACTCCCAGCTCTCCTTCTAATTTTCTAAAAATAGATAATGGCATTAGATTAATGGATGCACCTTAGTCGCATAGGACCTTGTCAAATTTCTTGCTCACCAGAGAGAAAGGTCTTGTGAAGCTTCCAGGATCCCCACACTTTTGATGAACTCTATTCTGCAGAATGGCATGCAATGTGCATTGAGTTTGACTAATGTCGATTCCTCCAGCTTCCTTTAGCTAGACAGGATCCTCCTTCAAATATTTTGCATAGGCAGGCATTTGGATGAGCACCTCAGTGAATGGGACGTTCATGTACAGTTGTTTGAGCATCTCCAGGAATCGCCCAAAACATCTATCTAATTTTCCCCGCTTCATCTTATGAGGGAATGGAAGCACATGCATGTGTTTGCTTTCTTCCACTTCACTATTCTGCTTCTGCTTACCTCCCTCCTTTTTGCTGGTGCTCTCTGTGCCTAATGATTTACCAATGGTGTGCTCCTCTAATGTTTTGGTCTATTTATTTACCTCTTTGGCATTTGGTTGCACAATAGGATCTACTAACGTCTTTCCACTCCTTAGAGACACTTCTTTGATTGTCTCTTTTGGGTTCTTCTCGGTGTCTGAAGGAAGAGTCCCAAAGGCCCTTTTAGACAATATTTTTGTAATCTGTCTCATTTGTCTTTTTAAGTTCCGGATGATCGTTCCCTGGGTTTCAAATTTCTCATATGATTTGTTGATGAACACCTTCATTATATCTTTTGGACTCGAATGATTAGGTTGGGGAGGCTGGTACTATTGCCTTTACTGATTTTGAAAACCCGAAGGTCTCTAGGATTTTGCTGCTCCCATGAATTTAGACTACCATTTGAAGAGCTCCATGAGAAACCTAGATGTCTCTGTCCCATTGATGGTAGGCTAGAAACCCGTATTTTAACTGAATTTTGCACTCTAATTACTGCACTTTATTCGTGTTTGATCTTAAATGATGATGATTCACACTTATTACATATTTTATGCCTTGTAGGAGATGATTTTGAGTTAAGTAGATATTCTGGAGCTAAATTGAGTAATTTAGAGTTTTGAAATCTGAGTAAAATTCCAAAAAATTAAATCAGGATCGCGTTCGGGGATCGAGGACCAAGTCTGGATATCAAAAAGTGAAGAACGAATACTACTTTGAGAATTTTGCACTACCACGTCGCATAGGGCCCGACGAGGCGCAGCGCAGCAGTGTTGGATAGTTTGTCTAACAGAAAATCTGCTCTCTGAAAATTTACACTAGCGCGACATAGGGTGCTACGCAGGGCATGACGTGGTAGTGTATTTTTAATTCTAAATTTTCCCACTTTGGCTTGGAGAGGGTAGTTTTATCCGGGCTAGTTCCTACTTGGTATAAATACACAAAAACTACATATTTGAAGGGATTGTTGACCTTAGAAGCATTTGTAGAGCATCGGAGGCTTCAAGACACAAGATTTTATCTTCCTTCTACCAATTCAATACGTGAGTTTGGATTGTAACGTTGGGCTAATATTTTCTTATTCTTTAACTCTATAGTGATGACTTTCTCCATATCTATGGAGTAGTTTATGTCACATTTCATATTTTCGTACGTTAAAGTTTTGTCGTAAGTTAATCGACGTAGACTCGAGAATGAGATTATTTTTAAGGTTATAAGAATTTATGCTATTTATAACATGTGATAAGTAAGTGACGTGAAGGTTAGATGGTAAATATATCAAAGAAGATGAGTTTCGTTGAAGGTTGTCAATTTGGGATAAAATACGGTCCGAGCTAATAATACCCGGTATTTATGGACCAGTGCCATACAAGGTACCAAATGACCATGATAGTAAGGTATATAAAGTGTGTTAAAAGTAATTAGTATTTTAAGTAATTTTAGATAATTCTTAATTATGTGAATAATTGGATAATTATGAATTTTTAGCGGGAGATTAACTAAGCAATTAAGCTAATTAAGAATTTTGTGGTTAATTATTGGGGTGGATAAGCATTAACGTGGCAACAAGTAGGGATTCAATATTGACTAGGCAAGTCTTGGAGCTAGGTGGCAAGATTAGAGAATTCTTTGGCCAAGTAATCCTAGAAGTAGGGCCCACCCACTTTGAAAAAGAAATAACCTCCCTACATCATTAAATGGAAATGGAGATGCTTGCTAAAGTTACGGATGGGAATTCTCCAAAAATAATTCATATGAACCCTTACAATGCTATAGCAACGTGAATTGCAAATTCTAAGGGAGCCCGGCATAACCTTTCTCAAGAATATCATACGAATGTTTCCCTACTTCTATCCAACGTTACGTTTTTTTATCACAAAAGACGTGTCTTAGAGGGATTTTCAAGAGAATCGGCTCAGGTATGTTAAGGCTATCCCTTCTTTCCTTTTGGCATGATCCAAGTAACGATATATAAACGTAATATTATTTCATAAATGGTTCTACTCTTAGTAACTAAGAAGGTATTTGTTGTTCATTCCTGTAACATGATATTCAAAGCATGCTTAAGTATGTTCCTAACTCTCTATTAAGGTATTCATCAAAGATGTTAATGTTCATAATGGTATTATATGCATCATCATTTACCACCGAGCTACGGTCGGTCGGGCAGTCATGCATTTACTACTGAGCTACGGCCGGTCGGGAAGTTACATATTTACCACCGAGCTACGGCCGATCGGGTAGTTATGTATTTACCACCGAGCTACGGTCGGTCGGGCAGTTACCACTGATCAGTTGGGCAGTTAACGTCACGAGAATGAAGTAATTGGAACTATTATATTGTAGTTGTACTTATATATACGAGATGGGTCTTGTTCTATATGTTATGGCCCTCAGCGGAAAGTCAGGGGTTATAAGTTGACTCTTATCCCTCCCCGAGATAGTATCTTATTATTACGTTTCATTTTCGCCTTATATACTCGATATATTCTTCATATTGACGTCCCTTTTTCTGGGGCGCTGTGCTTTATGCCACGCAGGTGTAGATAGGCGAGGTGAGGACCCTCCACTGTAGGCTGCCTCCAGATAACAGCTTTTTGTTGGTGAGCTCCACTTCTTCCTGGAGTATTTCCGATTCACGTTCTATAAATGTTATTTCATTTTATGAGGATGTCGGGAACCCTATCCCGACTTATATATTATGGTCGTATTTTCTTAGAGGTTTTGCAGACAGTGTCCTGTGTATAGTTTTAGGTATGACATGTCAACGGCCTTGTCGGCCCCTATGTATCTATATAAATCTTTTTGAATTAGTTATGTGAGGTAAGTTCTAATATTGTTACTTATATATATAGACGTGGCCTATCATGGCCCGTGACGAGTCTTATAGTAAAGAAGGATAAGGTACGTGGCGCTCGGTTGAGTAGTCACCGAGTGCCAGTCGTGGCCCTCCGATTTGGGTCGTGACAAACTTGGTATCATAGCGGATCTGTCCTAGGGTTGTCTGCAAGCCGTGTCTAGTAGAGTATTGTTTATAAATGTGTTGTGCACCACATTGTATAAACAGGAAACTACAGGGTATTTAGGGACCGGTTACCCTTTCTTCTTGATATTAGATCGTGAAATAGAGCATAGTCGTAGGGAATAAAGCCCTTGACCTTCGACATGTTTTATATATACAATGATGCCTATGACCAGGAAAGCTACAACTAGTTAGAAGGGTAAAGCAGTGGCAGATAAGGGCATGAGTAGAGCACCAACGTCTAGTAAGGGCCATAGTGAGGCCCCGAGGGGAAGTGTGACACCCTCGCATAGTTCTTCGATTTCATCAGCACCCGAGGAGATGAGGAGGAACCCAGTACCTCCACCTATTTATCATGATGAGGATATGGATATGCGGAGTGCAGTACATTTGTTGACTAGATTGGTAGCCGCTCAGGCTCAGCGCCAGGTAGGTACAGGTGTTGGTTACGTTGACAGGGTTATTAGCGCGAGAGTTTGAAACTTCATCAACCTGGACCCTCCAGTGTTTACCAGATCCAACAAGGATGAGGACCCACAAAACTTTATTGATAGGATGTAGAGGACTTTGAGGGTGATGCATGCATCAGACACTGAGTTAGTAGAGTTAGCCTCTTACCGATTACGGGATGTTGCGGTTCAGTGGTATGAAACTTGGGAATTATCTAGAGGGACAAATGCACCTTCAGCGGTATGGGAAGAGTTCTCAGGGGCATTCTTGCGTCATTACTTGCCGGCAGAGATTCGTCAAGCAAGGGTAGATAGGTTCTTAGCTCTTAAATAAGGGAATATGAGTGTGCGGGAGTATAGTCTCCAGTTTGATTCCTTGGCGAGGTATGCCCCCTCGATTGTGGCTGAGATGAGTGACCGAGTGCATCGGCTTGTAGTAGGACTTGGGCCACACCTGATTAATGAGTGTTTCATGGCCACTCTGCTCGATAGTATGGATATTTCCTGCATCCAGGCTTATGCTCAAAATTTGGAGGATCGGAAATGACAGCAATACGAGAATCGTGATGAGGGTCAGCATAAGAAGGCTAGATCTTCTAGACAACCTGAGGATTTTCCTTGCGATCCTATTCCACCATATCCTGTTGATAGTGTCCGACAGTTACAGAGGCCGCATTATGAGGGGACCTGTCTATTCTGAATCAGGTCAGGGCTCGAGAATTTGGGGTTTTCAAAATCGGAGGGATTCAGCGCAGATTAGGGCGCCTCCTCCGCGGTGCAGTCAATGCAGTAGAGCTTATTCTGGACAATGTCGTCAGGGATCTAATGTATGCTATACATGTGGAGACCCTAGTCATTACATGAGGGATTGTCCTATGAAGGACAGAGGCGGGATGGTTCAGCCCACCAGATCTATAACAGTCTCTTCTTCTTCAGTACACCCTCTAGAGCGAGGCCCTCAGGCATCAGCTGGTAGAGGTAGAGGCAGGGGTGGAACATCTAGCTCCGGCGGTAGTCAGAACCGCATGTATGCTTTGGCAGGTCATCAGGACCCAGAGGCTACACCGGATGAGTGTCAGGTACTGTGACTATGAGTAATGTTCAATCTTATTAATGCAAATTGCCCAGTAAATATGATTAATATAAGAGTGAGTTGGCATTACGTCCGAAGGGTTGAGGGAAACCAAGGCTAGCTTGAAAGCAAAGTAAGAACCCGAGGAGTGTGGACTAAGGGAGGAGAGGGGAGTAACCTAGACATTAAGAAGTTAGAACTCTGATAGCTCTAACGCCCAAGGGAGGAAACATAATATAGTATGCAAGATTTTGGGAAAGTCGGTATAATGGAATAGAAAGTTATGAACCCGGCTATTAAGATTACAACTAGTAGGTGTCAGCGCCTAGAAGATAGATTAACAGAATTGTAGGTGACGAATGGATTAGGAAGTAGTTTTATGGAGGGACGATGTCCTGACCCGGTGAGAGCCCGATATTTGTTTCATTGGAGTATAGCCCGGGAAGGTATACACGTTTATAATTGATGAGTATGTTATGTACATCTTGCAAGTTTAAACATTCGAGGACGAATATTTCTAAGGGGGAAGGATGTCACATTTTGCGTTTTCATACGTTAAAGTTTCGTTGTGAGTTAATCAACGTAGACTCAGGAATGAGATTATTTTTTAGGTTATAAGCATTTATGCTATTTATAACAGGTGATAAGTAAGTGACGTAAAGGTTAGAGGGTAAATATATCAAAGAAGATGAGTTTCGTTGAAGGTTGTCAATTTGAGATAAAATACGGTCCGAGCTATAATATCCGGTATTTATGGACTAGTGCCATACAAGGTACCACATGACCATGATAGTAAGGTGTATAAAGTATGTTAAAAGTGATTAGTATTTTAAGTAATTTGAGATAATTCTTAATTATGTGAATAATTGGATAATTATGATTTTTTAGTAGGAGATTAACTAAGCAATTAAGCTAATTAAGAATTTGTGGTTAATTATTGGGGTAGATAAGCATTAACATGGCAGCAAGTAGGGATTCAATATTGACTAGGCAAGTCTTGGAGCTAGGTGGCAAGACTAGAGAATTCTTTGGCCAAGTAATCCTAGAAGTGGGGCCCACCCACTTTGATAAAGAAATAACCTCCCTACATCATTAAATGAAAATGGAGATACTTGCTAAAGTTACATATGGGAATTCTCCAAAAAGAATTCATATGAACCCTTACAATGCTATAGCAGCGTGAATTGTAAATTCTAAGGGAGCACGGTATAACCTTTCTCAAGAATATCATACGGATTTTTTCCTACTTCAATTCGACGTTACGTGTTTTATCACAAAAGACATGTGTTAGAGGGATTGTCAAGAAAATCGGCTCAGGTATGTTAAGGCTATCCCTTCTTTCCTTTTGGCATGATCCAAGTAACGATACGTAAACGTAATGTTATTTCATAAATGGTTCTACTCTTAGTAACTAAGAAGGTCTACGTTGTTCATTCCTATAACATGATATTCAAAGCATGCCTAAGTATGTTCCTAAATCTCTATTAAGGTATTCAATAAAGATGTTAATGTTCATAATGGTATTTATGCATCATCATTTACTACCGAGCTACGGCCAGTCGGGCAGTCATGCATTTACCACCGAGCTACGGCCGGTTGGGTAGTTACACATTTACCACCGAGCTACGACTGGTCGGGCAGTCATGCATTTACCACCGCGCTACGGTCGGTCGGGCAGTTACCACTGATCAGTTGGGTAGTTAACGTCATGAGAATGATGTAATCAGAACTATTATATTGTAGTTTTATTTATATATACGAGATGGGTCTTATTCTATATGTTATGGCCCTCAGCGGCAAGTCAGAGGTTATAAGTTGACTCTTATCCCTCCCCGAGATAGTATCTTATTATTACGTTTTATTTTCGTCTTATATACTCAGTATATTCTTCGTATTGACGTCCCTTTTCCTGGGGAGTTGTGCTTCATGCCACGTAGGTGTAGATAGGCGAGGTGAGGACCCTCCACTGTAGGCTGCCTCCAGATATCAGCTTTTGGTTGGTGAGCTCCACTTCTTCCTAGAGTATTGCCGAGTCACGTTTTATATTTGTTATTTCATTTTATGAGGATGTCGGGAACCTTGTCCCGACTTATATATTATGGTCATGTTTTCTTTGAGGTTTTGTAGACATTGTCCTGTGTATAGTTTTAGGTATGACATGTCAATGGGATTGTCGGCCCCTGTGTGTCTATATAAATCTTTTTGAATTAGTTATGTGAGTTAAGTTCTAATATTGTTACTTATATATATAGACGTGGCCTATTATGGCCCGTGACGAGTCTTATAGTAAAGAAGGATAAGGTACGTGGTGCTCGGTTGAGTAGGCACCTGGTGCCAGTCGTGGCCCTCCGATTTGGGTCGTAACAGTTTACCTTAGGATTTGACATGATTTGGATATTTGGTTGTTGTTTATGGATTTAACTACTATTTAATTACTTGAATTTCATGGCGGAGCTTTAAGATTAGTTATGATTTTATTCTTTGTAGTGTTTAATCGGGAGAGGAACAACTTATTGAATATTATTGCAGCGTATGCCTTGATTTATTTTGGTGATTCTTTAAAGTAATCGAGAGAGCTTCTTGAGTTACCGTTTAAAGTAAGATTGAGAAATATTTGTGAGAAGTTTCTCTTAGATCATTCCTACCAATAGATAATTGCAAGTTTCATCGCACTTCACATTAGTTTATTTGAAAGATTTAGATTTAATCGAGAGAGGAATCTGAATCAGAAGTATAAGTTAACCACCTATTGAATTTGTAAGAATTGATAGAACCTTAAGAGTGAAATATAACAATGTCAAATTCAGGATAGCAGTCTTGCACCTATCATGTCAAAAACCCTTATTCTTCGTCTTGATAATAACCCATTTCTCTACTCTATAGTTCTCTATGATCATTTGTTAATTGCTTTAATTTTAATAGCTAATTTTAGTTCATAGCCATTCCAATCAAGGTATCAATCATCATCAATAGCATTAAACCAGAAATTACTTGAACATTATGTAAATCCAATCCCTGTGGAGACGATAATTATACTATACTATTTTTGGCTAGCGAGCATCAATTTCGTATTGTCGTTTACGCTTTTCAAATTTTGGCGCCAATGCCGGGGATTGGCAATCAATTGTTTTCAAAATAATTTTTGGTGCTAATTTAGGAACCAATATTTTTTTTTCACGTTCTACCATCTCTATGCAGGCAACAGGTTAAGTTAGGTGGTGTATGATGTGATCCTCTTCCAAGGAATTAGTGCCATACAACCCAGAATTGGACAAGCACCTGGGACAGTTGAGAAAGGAGAAAGACTCAAGTGGACCCTTCTTGGGTCAGACTTCGACTTAAGATAAAATGGCAAACAACGACGATAATGGGGTAGACTTAGCTGCAAGAGAGGCAGCACAACATAGAGAGCAAGTTTCACAGTTAGCGGCTGAAGCAGCCCTTAGAGTTGCTGATAAGACTGTTGATGGGGATGGGGGTTGAAAATTCAATCTAAATCGACCCCTGGTTGAAGATGCATTCGTAAATGTGGGTCCCAGAGCATGAAGATCATTGGATGACTATGCTAGACTAGTCTACAATCAGGGATTGTCAAATGTCAGACCTCCACACATAGCAGCGAATAATTTTGAGTTGAAGCAAGGCTTGCTTCACACATCCAGAACAATTGTGTTTTTAGAGGGAAGGTGAATGGAGATCCTAACACTCACTTGATAGACTTTGAGGAAATTATGAACACATTCCAGTACAATGGAGTGTCAAAAGATACAGTCTACTTAAGGGCATTCCCCTTTTCACTAAAGGATGATGCGAAGCACTAGCTTCGAAGCTTACCGACTGGGTCAATCTGGACATGGGAAGATATGACGAAAAGTTTTCTTGACAAGTACTTCTCATCTGTAAAAATAGTGAAATTTAGAAGGGAAATCCACAACTTCTGCCAGAAGGACACTGAAACAGTCTTTGAAGCTTGGGAAAGATTCAAATAGATAGCGAGAAGGTGTCACCATAATGGAATCAAATTGTGTATGCAACTCCATGACTTTTGGAATGGAATGACACCCTCCTCACGGCGAACTCTGAGTAATGAAAACCTCGGAGGAGATTGTCTCTATCCTTGATAAATTGTCTGAGGATGCTAACTAATGGCCCTATGAACGTAATTATAGAAGAAAATTAGATGGGGTTCACCAAGTGGACGCTAACACATCAGTTCAAGCTCAGGTAGACTTCATGGAAAAAGAGATCAGAAAGTTGGCCTTAGCTAGGGTCTAGAGCGAGCCATCATCAGTTTGTGGCTTTTGTGGAATGGGTCATCCAACACATGAGTGTCAGGCCTCAGCTACAAATGAAGTGGTAAATATTGTGGAAAACTTTAACAGAGGCAACTACCAAAGTAGCAATAATTTCAACTCTATGGGGCAGAGGCACCCCTGGTTTCGTGGAGTTCACCTGGTGGTAGTCTGAATGCATGGCAACCGAATAATCCTAGACCACAAGGACAAGGAGCTCCATGTTTTATAAATCAGTAGAGGCAACAGTACCAGCCTCAACAGACCAATCGGTCTAGCATGGAAGATCTAATGAAGGCCTTAATTATTAAGATAAATGAGAGACTTGAAACTCATGGCACAACTATCCGGGAACAGAGCACAGCCATCCAAAACTTGGAAAGACAGGCGGGACAACTTGCTAGTCTATTGTCTGAGAGGGCTCCAAGAACTCTCCTTGCTTATACCAAAAGGATTCCAAAAGAAATAATAAATTCGGTGTCTTTGAGAAGTGGGCAAGTGTTGAAGGACCCCATTGCAAAAAAAAATGGTGAGTTGATTGAAAGACGAGTGGAGATTATGGAGGAGTAGAAAAATAACGACAATCAAGAAGGTAAAGTAAGGGTAGATCCAGATGATGGTCTGAAGAAGAAGGGGAGGACTAGAGCTCTGGAAAAGAAGAAGAACGAGAATTCAATGAATGAGGAGACTGAGGAAAGCAAATATATGCCTTCTCTACCTTTCCCCTAGAAGAAAAGAAGAGAGAAGTTGGACAAACATTTTGGGCATTTTCTAGAAGTGCTCAAGCAGGTGCATGTTAATCTACCTTTCGCAAAGGTGCTCTCATAGATGCCAGCATATGCCAATTTCATGAAGGAGATATTATCTAACAAGCGGAGAGTGGAAGAGACATCGATAGTCAAGCGGAGAGTGGAAGAGACATCGGATAGTGTCTCATTCCGCAAACATCACATCCTAACTGTGGTTGGCTCTGAACCTGGGCCAGTATTAACTTCTTGATGTCTTTAGCCATAACTTCTATCTAGGATTGTGTTGCAATAGATGATTTTACTCGGTGCACACCTACTGACCTTCTTCATTCACCTTGGTCAGTAGGCCATTGATCTGCATCTTCAGATAATTCATTTAAAAGAGTGACAATCTCTTTTGGAGTTTTCTTCATAAGCGAACCTTCCACTACACTATTTATTACCCTTCTTGATACATGAGTTAAGCCATCCCAGAAATCCTAGAATTGCATCCATTACTCCATCCCATTATGTGGGCATCTTCGTAAGAGCTCCTTAAATCGTTCCCATGCCTCGAACATAGTTTCTCCTTTACCTTGACTGAAATTATGAATCTCCTTTCTCATCTTTCATGTCTTAGCAGTAGAGAAATACTTGTCTAGGAATTTTGTAGTCATCTCTTCCCATGTACGGATAGACCTAGTAGGTAGAGTCCGTAGCCATTGCTTTGCATCATCCTTGAGTGAGAAAGGTGTCACGCCCAAAAATCGAGGAGCGCGACCGGCGCTCAACCGAGTGAACCCGACCGAGAAAGCCTGTTAGATTCCTTCTACCCAAACCCATTCATGAATAAAGAGAATATATGTTTTCCTTAATTAAACAATAAAATGGTCATGTCTGCAATTACCAATTCATTTCCAATAGTTTGATCATTTTTAAAGTCTCAAATAGACAAGTAATACAACTACAACATAGCATAGTTTGTCTTTTCCAGCACCAATATACAACCCACACTATGTCTACGGAGCCTCTATAGATAAACAAGAGTACAATGATAATGCTTGCAATAAGGCCCCGGCTATACCTCAAACAGAATACACAAAGTACAAAAGATTTATGACCCCGGAATAAAGTGGGGCTCACCAAGTCAGCTGGAAAGAAGGTGCACTGCTATCACTGATTAGTATCTCCTGCTGTGGAACCACCTGCATCCATTTAAAGATGCAGCGCCCCCGGCAAAAGGGACGTTAGTACCGTCGAATAGCACTAGTATGTATAACTAAACACTCTCTCAATAGAATGACAAATAATACAAATAAGATTATTATAATATCAATGAAAGCCTTAATCAACATCAAACCTCAATTTTAGGATCAAGACAGTGTTCAAATTAATTTTCATATCTCACATTGGAAAATTTTTAGTATCGATATACCATTGTCCACAATACCATTATTTACCATACCATTATTTACAAAACTAGTACCACCGTACTCTTAGCACGGAGTCCGATCACGACCCGATCGGCTAAGCCATCTCATTAGAGACATCAACCATAATTTCTCTCAATATCAATACCACCATCTTTAACACGGAGTCCGATCACGACCCGATCGGCTAGGCTATCCATTAGGGACATCGACCACAATCACAATTTCAATTATAATTTTCAGCACAATCACCATCATGTGTGCGGCATGGTAGATTATCAATTACGAATGATTATTGAAAATTGGGGATCTAGGTAGCAATAATTGAATATCTGTGAGAGAAATAAGGGCATTGACAAGATATGTGCACAACTATTATTCGGGATATAACTCTGTTACAAGTTCAGTTCTTAAGTTCTGTTGACTCTTTCGATTTCAATAGCTGATTAGATTATCCTTAGGATTTAAATTCTTCCTTCGAATGAATGAGAGTATCGTTAAATAACCTAATAACAAGTGCTATGAACATCTCAAGAATATGTTGAATGAATGGTCTTACGAAGAACGTCTCTCAACTATTCCTCTAGATTAGGTTAATTGATAATTCTACAAGCTCTTTTGATTACCTATGAGAGTCGTGAGATTACTCAAACAAGATAAGACAATTATATTTGCAGCAATACTTCTCTTTCAATTAAAGTAGAATCATAAACAACTTTCAAATCAATTCGAAACTCTTTCAACGAATTCAAGCAGTAACAGAACTCAATTCCTTGAATAATAATCAAAACACAATATTTGTCAATAACCCTAAGAAGGACTATTGCATAGTGAAGAAATTGCTCATCACATGAGTATTAGGAGGGCAAGAAAATATTACAACCCATGAATTCAAACAAAATTTTGTATTGAATGATTTAGATGATGTACTCAAATTCTTCGTTGTTTTCTTGCCTTCCTCTCTCCAAAAGTTGCTCCCAAAATTCTAGATACCTAGTTTGGGACGAGCTTAGGCTTCATATAGGTTAAGGAGAATGTCCAAAAATTATAAAAATAGGACTGATTTAAACTTTCCGTAAGCGGGCGAGCGCTGCGGCGCACCTGGGAGCTTGGGCGCGCACCTGTGCGCGCATCTCCTCCAGGTCGTCTGCCTCATGTGCGCGCTCATACGCATACTAGCCTTTCGCGCAGTTCTTTTTCCTCCTCTTTAGCTCTTTTTTCTCCCAAATTATCTGTTATTCGTTCCATATTCATCTCATCTACACCTCCACCAAAAAAGCAACACATTAGACCATAATTCAAGCAAAATCCCTATCAAATCAACCCGATTAGAGACAAGAAGGGTCTAAAATGTCAAGAAATATTAACTCATCACCT
Source organism: Nicotiana tomentosiformis (assembly GCF_000390325.3). Lineage (NCBI taxonomy): Eukaryota > Viridiplantae > Streptophyta > Magnoliopsida > Solanales > Solanaceae > Nicotiana > Nicotiana tomentosiformis. The sequence continues at coordinate 56,512,199 of NC_090819.1, forward strand.
GACAGAATGTAGTTGCTGGGCAATTGATTTTTTGTTTGCATATTTTTTTTGTGTAATCTTGTTTATGTAGTAAAAGATAATTTTTCCTTTATATCACCTTTCTTCCTCATTTTTCCACCATTCTTCCTTATTTCTTTACTTTTTTCTTATTTATTTTTTCACTTTCTTCATTATTTCACCTTTTTTCTTCAGTTCTCTATATGAGTTTCCTTTGAATTTCTCTCTCTCTCTCTCTCTCTCTCTTATTTTCTTTAAAATAATTTATTCTCTTTCGTGTTTTAGTCTTATTTTATGTCTTATACGTATTATTGAAAGAACACCCATTTATATCTTCTTATTAAACTCAAGACCTTGTAGAGAATAAAGTTAAATCTCTTAAAACATGTGTGTGTAATCTAGAATTAGAGAATGTAGTTGCTGGGCAATTGATTTTTTGTTTGCATAATTTTTTTGTGTAATCTTGTTTATGTAGTAAAAGATAATTTTTCACAAATACAACACTATATGCCTTCATTGATTTTTTATTGTGTTGCAAAGTGAATATAAAGAAGTACTTATACAATTGGAGTCTAGCATAAATCACAACCACAATTAAACCTAAAATTAATACATTACATTAGATGCTATTTTGGCCAAAACTCCTAGAATTAATTAGTCATCTGAGAATAATACATCATGAGTAAACTATATAAAAACTTATTACAAACCATAAGTTATATAGTTGACAGACGCACCTTTAAGAATTCAAGATATGGTTTTAATATATAGAAAATATAGTTCAAGAGGGTTTTTGGGGATCCCAGACAGTTTAAGTAGGTAACTGACAAAAAAAATGATAGATTGGAGGGGGGGAGGGGGGAGGTAGGCTGAGTTAAATAGCCACGTGTAGTGCCACATGACATATTTTTTAGATAATTAGGAGTGTGTATTAGACGCACCTCTAAGAATGCAATGTGGAGGTTTTAATATAAGAAGAATATAGTTCAGGAGGATTTTAGGAACACCGAATAATTTAAATACGAAACTGATAAGGCTTGATAGTTTATGGTATTAACTCTTTTTTTATTATTAATACTAGGTAGTTAAATCTATACTACATTAAAAACACGAAACCCATATCGAAATGTCGTTCGTTTTTTTATCCACTTATATATATATATATATATATATATATATATATATATATATATATATATATATAATGTTAGATATAATTGTAATTGTAACCAATAAATATTTTTTTGTGGAAAAAAAATGAAAAACTATCGTGTATTACCGTTTTTTGTTGGCTATATATTGCTCTCTTTATTTATTTAGATTTATGGTTCTTTAGTGCCGTATGGCTTTTCTTTAGATTTAGGATTCTTTAGGTTTTGTTTTGGATTCTTTATTCATTTAAGTTTGAGATTCTTTTAATACCCATGTTATTTTCGCTTAAAGATTCTTTAGGCTGGAGATTCATTTCCTTTATTTAAGATTTAAAATTCACTTTAGGTTTTTTAGAATATGTATATGAAGTTTAATTTGGTGCATTTAACCATAGTAATGCTATCAACCATTTCAATTTATTCTACAATTTTCAATTTGGTATAGTACTTTTACACAGCGAAACAATAACCATTCTTCTATTAATTAGTTGGTTGTGTTCCCTTGTTTCAGGTTTAAACAACCATTGCCGCAAGGAATAATAGTACATATTTCTTGAGGTAATTTATTTTTCTCGATATATAAATTTTTTTTCAAAGATTAATTCTATATGTCAATCTCAATGAAGGTTAAAGTCCAATATATTATAAAATTGTGTATGTCAAAGGTATTACCAAGAATTATATTCGTAGTTAAATTTTGTTTAAAATAAAAAAACTCGAGCAAAAGAACAAAGTAAAGTAAAAACAGTAACTACGCCAACTTCAGAGTTTTACCTATTATTAGGATGGTTATATTATGCTCCCTCCGTCTCATATTATGTGTCGCGTTTCTTTTTTACACGTCCCTTAAGAAATATTAATTAGGAAAGAGATTAAACTATTCTACACTTATTTATGTGTTAAAATATAATCGCTTTTTATTGAATATTTATTCTATTTAGGTGTTATCTCTATCTTCAAGAACAATTACTATTACTAAGGGATTAGAATATTTGTTCTATTTTTGTAAATTTAAGAAAGTTCAAATTACACATTGGCTGTTCTTTTTGTTCATCCATGAAATTACTAAAGACTAATTATGACAAACAAAAACAAAACTTTATTATTAATTAAATTATTCAAATTCCGCGTCTAAACTATCGTCAACAAGTTTTAACCAATTGAAAATTCCTTTTTAAGCCTATGTTTATATTTATTTGTCTAGCAATCTTTTTGCTTTTCCTCGACATGATGAAGACAACTAAATGCAAGTGATTATGATATAAATTTATTTTTAAATGGATGACATTCCGAAAACCAAATTATTTAAATTTAATTTAACTCTATAATCATACGGCTATACGAGGAATTGATAAGAATAATATAGTGTGAGATTGTTTTAAGGACATTGTAGAAGTAAGACTTTTTCTCTTTGTTGAGTTAGCTAAATATCACTAATCTTCATCACTTTCATATGCTTGAATTTTTCCTTTTAATTTATTTTATAATTCAATAATATATTATTAAATATTATGTAATTTTTTAAAAATAATTATACTCAACGATAGAGTACACGCCATGCGCTTATGTTGTAACTAGTAAATTTAAAAAGACGAAAGATGATACCTCAAAAGAAATGAATGAAAGAAGTGTAGAAAGCCGAAATAAGTTATTGGTGGGTTGATTGACCTTGGTCAAAATAAAAAAATTGTCATTAAAGTCGACCTCCTTTTTATTTTACATGATTAAAGTTGACCTCTGTCACTGCAGATTCTCTCACTCATAATCTAGCTATCATATCACGTTCCCTAAACTATGCCACGTGTCTACCACAACCTCAACGCCTGTACGTTTATCAAACCCTAAATCCCCCTCTCCGACCTATATACGTTCCCCTTTCTCACCATTTCGCTCCTCTTCTTCCCCTTTCACTCAATCCTGCTCTCACTCGTACAAACATATCCTGTCGAAATTTCCAGAATTAAATCCTCCGAATTCACCAAAACCTATGCCTTTTTTTCCATTTAATTCACAATAATGTGGTTCCTCGTACCTCAGTTGAACTGTTTTGAAAAATTTAAAAAGTGCCTCGTATTTATCGTATAATAGTAACAGGGTCAGATATCGGGTTATCCATTATCAGTGGAGGAGTCAATGAAGAGATACGATGTGGGATACGCGCTGGCTCCAAAGAAACGAGCCAGTTTCATTCAACTATCCCTCGTCAACCTCGCGAAGGAACGAGGAATCGATCTCATCAAAATCGATACAGATAAGCCGTTGATTGATCAAGGACCGTTCGATTGCGTGCTCCACAAACTCTACGGCGACGATTGGAAGCGTCAGTTGAAGGACTACGCTTCCCAAAACCCTCACGCGCTCATAATCGACTCGCCCGAATCGATTGAGCGGTTGCACAATCGGATTTCGATGCTTCAGGTTGTGACGGAGCTCGAGATCGAGGGCCAAATGGCGTCGTTTGGGATTCCTAAGCAGACTGTAATATACGATGCGAAAATGGTGTCGGCTTTATACCTTGAAAATGAAGGGTTGAAATTTCCTGTGATTGCGAAACCATTAGTGGCTGATGGAAGTGCGAAGTCACATAAAATGTTACTTGTGTTTAACAAAGACGGGCTAGGAAAATTGAAACCGCCCATTGTGTTACAGGAGTTTGTGAATCACGGGGCAGTGATTTTTAAGGTGTATGTGGTTGGTGATTATGTGAAATGTGTTAAGAGGAAGTCATTACCCGATGTGACGGAGGATAATTTAGGGAGACCAGAGAGTTACTTGTCGTTTTCGCAGGTTTCTAATTTGAATACATGTGAAAAGAATGATGATAAATACTATAAATTGATGAATTTGGATGATGCGGAATTGCCCCCTTTGAGTTTTCTTACTGATATAGCTAGGGGACTTAGGCGGGCAACGAAATTGCATCTTTTTAACTTTGATGTGATTAGGGATAATAGAGTTGGAAATAGATATCTTGTCATTGATATTAACTATTTCCCTGGGTATGCAAAGATGCCGAATTATGAGAGCGTGTTAACTGACTTTTTCTGGGATGTATTGAATCAGAACGATAAGGGTATTGAGAGTTTAACGAAGGGTAATTGCGAAAAGGAAGTTAGGGTTTTGGTCGGGAATAACGGGTGTGGTGAGGATGAAGGAGCATTGCCTGTGTCACCTATTAAGAAGGAAGATAACGAGAACCCTATTCTGGTTTAAAATGTGAAGTGCAGAATTCAAACTGGTATAGCTTGTAGTTGGCCACTGGTTGCTATGGCGAATTTGCTGAAGTGTCGGATTTTTCTCTTGCAAGTTACAAAGGTTAAAGTAAGCTGAGGGTACTCATTTAGGTAGGAGTTGGTATAGCAGTGAATAAGTAGGTTCTTTGATCTGATATTGCCTTCTGAAGGCATTAGATGGTAATCTTTGTTCAACATGTACATTCTATCTTTGCAGTGAGATAGGTACTTCCGCAGATACTCTTTCTCAGGAAAACTAAGTTTTTCCTTTAAGGCAATTGTAATTCCTGGATGAAAATATCTTAATGTGTGCTTTTGACTACTTTGATAAATGAATTTTTCTGTTTTTTCAATGAGTATTCTCTCAAGTTTTTTCCCCATTGTACTGCTTTTACAGGATGATTTTATTTGCCTATGACTTTTGCATTTTGAAATGATGTCACTTACTGGTTATTTAATTTATGCTTGCAAGAGGAATCAGATTCCTGAGAGATTTATCTCTATCACATCGGCATGATGGATTCTTTATTTGATTGTCTATCGTGTGGAAGCTATTATGAGGTTGTCTCTACAGGAATATTCCTTTTCTGAACCACAGTTCAAATCTTTATTTGGTAGCTTAAGACTAACATATGTTGAATATCAACTGACTGTATCTTTTTCTAATATGGTAAATAATTTTATTGATGTTGGGAAAATCAGCTGATTGTATCTTATGCAATATATCTTTGTCAGAGGCAGAATTAGTTCATCATGAGCCTCAAGGAAACCCCTTTTTGCTTGTTCTATATTCGCATAATATGGGTAAACCAATTAATCCTAGAGCTTGATTCACCAATAAGTAAGGCTCGAGAGGTACTAATGTATCTATTTATTTTTTGTTTAGTTTTTATTACTCTCTTTTCCATTTGACCACTCAAGAATAAATGTTGAATTCTCTTGCTGCACTAGTGTTATTCCTGAACTTTTGCTATTTAACCCATATGATTGGGACCCGTCTGAAGAACATAAAACTATTAGTATTGGCCTTTTTTTCTCTAAGATTTTGCTACCAAGTTGTTTGTGTTTGGGAAACCCTTCGTCATAGATTCAATAGATTGTGTTAGTTGGCGGGTTTCTTGAAGATTGATTAGTGAGCGCATTCATTACAGTATTAGGATATTAGTTTTGAGTGGAGTTTATTCTTTTGTTGTACTGTTGTAAGACTGGCAAGGTTATATAGTAAGTGCATATTGGGAATCTTACATCCAACATATCTACTAGGTGAGTATCATAGTAATGTGGATGTTAAGTATACAAGATCAATGATTAGATTTAAAGCAAGTAGCACATATAGAAGATAAAATGGAGAGACATATCAAAAATAAGATAAAATATTAGATGGTCTTTGAGATAGTTTGGTCATGACCTACATCGGCCCCCCTTAGCACCGGTCTGTAGGTGTAAAACCATGGTATTTGAAGTTGTTTAAAAGGGATAGTAGACCTAAAATTACATGGAAGGAAATTTTGTGAAAGATCTACAATCTCTTGAAATCCATATCTAGTTGGCAAAAAATATGGCATAACGGAAGAAAAGGAGCCATATAGGTGATATCAATTAGTTGGGATGAAGGTTTAGCCATGTTGGTACATTACTTTAGGTCCAATATCTGAAATGAATCTTTTAGTCTTCTAGATATTTGTATGCCAGTAGAGAATGTAGATAACTTCTAGTTCTAGAGAACTTAACTTTTTAAACATTGGCTTGAGATGGGTCTAATGTGAGTGACATGGACATTTAGAATTCCAACTAGCTTGGGGTTGAGTCATAGTTATTGTGATTGCTGTATTATGGCATCAAGCTTTTAATGTTTTAGATGAGAGTTCTTTTATTTTTTTATTTTATAGTATTTTAGACGTGAGTTGCCACTTACAAATAGGCAATTTTTGTAAAGATATTGATTATTTGGGAACTCCCCAGATCATCACTATCTTGTGATTTGAGTTACAGTTACATCTTACCTGCATTGATATTTTTCCTTTCATGTACGAGGCTTGTTTTAGTTAATATTTTAGACTGAAAGCTTTGCCTTGTTTCAGAAAGTTGCATGAATTTCCTGCTGACTTGTTTATTTGAAGTTTTAGTCTGAGACATGATATCGTGCGCTACATATGAGGATAAGGACCCTAAAATATCAGTGTGAATTATGATTTGTTAATTAGATATTTTAGGGCTTCATATTTTACAAATTAGTCAATATGACATGCATTGTTTAGTGTGTTGGCGTGATAAACTTATGGATAGTAATTATGATATAGATATTTGGCATGATTTACTTTTCTGCGTTTCATTCTTTTTTGGATAGTAAAATAATTGCTACTTAGCAGTTTGATGTAGATTGTGTGCATCTTTTTCATTTATCAGTATATTTTCATGTTTAGTCACAACTGCCCCAGGTTTGAATTGGTAAAACTTGGTTGACTTCAACACAGAGAGATGACAGCAGTTCACATGAGTTTCCTGGATCAAATTGGCTGTAACCTGAGTGCTGACGATTGATCATGTGTAAGTACTAAGTACAAGTGAATGTCTGCTATGTCAGTTCCTTGATCTTCTCATTCCCTCATTCCAGTGTACCCTCACATCTCCTCATGCATTGCATGCATAGCTGCTATTTCACGATCTTGCACTGGAGGATTTGTTATTGAATATTTTGGTAAGTTGGTATACTCCATCAAACAGGATAACAACTTGATTAGGTTACTGATTTTGTCCTGGGAAAATGATCAGCTTGGCCGCAAAGAGTGAGTACTCTTTTCCATGCTATATGTATACTACTGGAAGGTTAAGTAGCAAATGCTTGACCAAGGACCTATATGTGTACTGGTGTCAAAGTCCACCAATATGTGTACTGGTGTCAAAGTCCACCACTTTCTGTAATGTCATTTTTATAATTGCAAAATGTCTCAGGTTGAAGGATCAAATATTGCTTTAGTTAATAAAACTGATGCAGAACTTTTTAAGCACTTCAAGTGTCGAACCTAACTTTGGTAATGCATTCGTCCTTTCGGTTTTAGCAACATGTACCTTTAGTTGATAATCAGTTTTGTTCCTGGTCTAACTACTAGAATATATGTTTCCAAAGTTCAGGTTCTCCTTCTAGGAATAACTCTTTAAAGTATAGCTAGTAGGATAGTGACAAAATACATGTTGTGAAGTAAAAGAAAAGATAACAAGTACCTAGTCGACTTATTTTTTGCTGTCTTACAGGATTAACTTCTTGTGTTTGTGTTGGATATGAGTATTCCCTTGCCTAAATTGTTATATTCATGGCCTTATGCATTTCCACTTGTAGAAAGCAGTACACGTAAGGGTGTGCAACAATTATCTGAAAACTCTGTTTGGGCACCAGTTGTTGGATATACTCAGCTAGCAGTGGTCCTGAGCCCTGTGCCTGCCTGCATCTTTGATTTAAAAGAAGTTAGAACTGAGGCATCCGACTCCGTCATGCTAGCTTCTTCAGCCGATGGTTTCCTGAATCCCTTCGCGCTGCATTAACCCTTGGAAACCTAGATTGCAAATTCAGACGACTCAGAGTAATTTTATATTGTTCCTTATGCTGAGTTCATGATTTAGGCTGTCTTTTAGTACATTATCTGGATGATCCTCAGTGCTCTTCTTGCAGCTTAACATGCCTTGGATTGGGATTAGTGGACTTGCAAGTGTAAAGTGTTATATAATCTGCTGGGGGGACTCGAGGAAAATAAGATGGCATATTTGGAGATACTTTTCTCTTGATACACAATCGCTAGGTCATCCCCCCCCCCCTCACACACACATTTCTTGAAATTTGAAGAAGCTATGAAGTAAAACATTAGTTATTGATCTAAAATTGGATTTATAATGAATGTATAAGACTTTAAGTAACTTCAAAGAGCAGATTAAGGTTGGTTTGGATGGAAATATGCGATTTTCAAGTAACACTGAAAACGATTCATATGAATTATGCGGATTGTATATTTCAATATTCAAATTATTTTTAATCTATCAAAATGATTTGGTCTTACGGATTTGAAATATAAAGGCCAAAATCCTCAATTTTAAATATACCACAAGATAGTTACTTAATATTTTGTAAAAACTAGCTGCAGTAGCCAATTTTTAAACTAGTAATTAGAATTTAGCCACTATTTCAAATGCTGTAAAAAGATAACCAATTTTTTGTTAAAATAAGTATGAAAATAATAATAGAATAGCGTAATTTACAACTGGTAATTGAAAGATAACCACACTTTCAAAGTAATTGAATTTTAACCATTTTTTCAGATAAAATTTGAATAAAAACAACTTAAAATTTTGAAAATATTCAGTATAATATGCTGGAGTTTGAATTTTTTACATATGAGATTATTGTGCTGGAATTTCATAATGTGCTGGAGTTCCAATACAATATGCTGGGAGTTTATACGCAAGAGCTCCGAAATCCAGCATATTATGTTGGAACTTTCCGTATTTTAGCTAAAATAGTGGCTATTTTTTAATGACTTTGCAAACAATGGTTATTTCTTAATTACCAGTCCAAAAACTAGCCAGCTTATGCTATTTTCACTGTTTTCCCCCCTTTTCTTATTCACCTTCCCTTTAAATCTCTAGCCCAAAGGACTCTGCTCTTTGAAGGAGGGATTTTTTTGTGTGTATATATATATATATATATATATATATATAAATAATTTGTATGGCATTTGTATACTCGACGTACAAAATATATACAATTTATTTATGTTTTCTTCTTCGAGTTACCATCTTAAATTTCAGCCAAAACCAATTCGAATCTTCACCAAATTCTCTCAAAATTGAGATATAAACTTCAAATAATTTTCTTAATCATTTGTAACAATATCCAATCCAAACAAATAATAATTTTTTAAAATTTAATTTTTGATTTCTAGTAGTTAATGTGGCTACCACCTCAATTTTAGGTAAATGAACTCTTAGGCCCGGGCTTAGAATTCACGTGGCAACTCCCAACATATCACGTCATTGGATGCAAAGTGTGTTTTAGAAAACACAAAAGGACTACAAATTTTATTTCAGAACAAATTATTGTTTCGTTTCTTTTTTTTTTTTTTTTGGGTATTTTTTAACTTTGTAGCAGTTCTTTGTTGTGCCATGCCCATGTTGTCCAGCGAAAGGTCCAATGACCTAATTCTATTTTCTTTTTGTTTCCATTTCTATTCAGAATTGGATTCGATTTTTATTCCTATTTGGATTTGGCTTTAAGAGAAAGAACCATTCATTATTTATAAATAGAGCAAACTTGGAGAATTGTTCTATCATTGGTATACGTCTTTGAAATACTTTAGCACATAAGGGTGATTTTTGAGAGGGCTTTCATCTAGAGAGAAGAAAGAAGAAAAAGTATTTGTTTCTCTACAGTCTTTTTTGTTCCGACCAACCAGCTTCAAATCATGTTTTTTGACTCGTTCACCGTTGGATCGAGTTAAAATTTTGACCAAGTTGTTAGGAACACTCAGTCAAAATTTCAGCCCGATCTAACGGTGAACGGATAGGAAAACATGATTTGAAGCTGGCTGGCCGGAACAAAAAAACTGCAGCAAAACAAACACTTTTTCTCTCTCCTCTCTCTGGATGAAAGCTCTCTAAAAAAATCACTCTTATGTGCTCTTTCAAAGACTTATACCAATGAGTATAGAATAATTCTCCAAGGTTGCTCTATTTATAGATAATGAGTGGTTCTTTCTTTTAAAGCCAAAACCAACTCTAAATAGGAATAAAAATTAAATCCAATTCCGAATAAGAATGGGAAAACCAAAAGAGATTAGAATTAGGCCATTGGATCTTTGGCAGGACAACATGGGCATGGCCCAACAAACTTCCCCTCCAGCAAGGGGGCCAAATATATCTTCAAGTAGAGGAGTTATTGACATGCTTCATGCCTGCCAATTTTCTGCACTCATGCTTATCTGAAGCCACTGCTTTCGTCAATATATCTGAAGGATTGTCATCAACGTGTATCTTTTCAACCTCAAATAATTTCTCTTCCACAATCATTCTTTCCAATGAAACTTTCTATTTATATGTTCTGTCTTATAATGAAAAGTGGAGTGCTTGGTGAGACAGATAACACTCTGATTATCATAAAATAAGATGTACCTTGGTTGCTTAAAGCCAAGATCATTTATAAACTCCTGAATCCATAATAATTCTTTGGCACCTTCGGTGGCAGCAATATATTCGGCTTTTTTGGTGGATAGAGCTATCCACTTATATGGTCTAGATTTCTAAGAAACAGCTCCCCATGCGAAAGTGATCAAATAACCAAAAGTGGATCTTGAATTTTCAAGATTGCCTCCTAAATCAGAGTCTGTGAAACAAACAAGTTTAGGCTTGCCACTGCCAAAAGCACAACTTCAAATCAATAGTACCTTTCAGATACCTTAATTTCCATTTTACTACATTCCAATGTCCCCTTCCAAGATTAGAAAGGAATCTACTAACAGTACCAACTACATGTACAATATCGGGTGTAGTGCAAATCATAGCATACATCAAACTACATACAACAGAAGAGTAAGGAATACGAGACATATTATTTTTCTTCATCAGTAGATGTGCTCGGCTAATTGTAATAATCCAGCCGGTTGTTTTGAGTACTAAAGCCCCATTTTTCCTATTTTATGCCTTACTTATGTGTTATTGTGATTGTGTGACTTGTTGGGGTAATTGGTTTGGTTTCGGGGAGGTTTTGTAGTGGATTGAAATACTTAATCCCAAGGTTGGAAGCCTAGTTAGTAAGAGTAGACCAGAGTTTGGCTTGTATGTAGACGACTCAAAAATAGAGTTTTGATGATTTTAATAGTTTCGTACAGTGATTTTGGACTTAGGCACATGCCTGTATTTGGATTTGGAGGTCCGTAGGTTAATTTGAAGCTTTTTGGCAAAAGTTGGAGGTTTGGAAGGTTCAGAAGTTTGACCGAGAATTGACTTTGCTGATATCGGGTTCAGATTTTAGTTTTGGAAGCTGGAATAGGATCGTGGCATCATTTGGGACTTGTGTGCAAAATTTAAGGTCATTTCGGGTTGGTTTGATGTGATTCGAAAGGAGTTTTGGAAGATGGAAGTTCATTAGTTTTATTAGGTTTGAATTGGCATGCGATTTGTGGTTTTGGTGTTGTTTCATGTGAATTGAGGCTTCAAGTAGGTTCATATTATGCTTTAAGACTTGTTGGTATGTTTGGATGGGGTCTCGGGGCCTCGGGTATGATTCAGATTGAGTTCGAGTCATCTTTGGAATTAGAGGGATTTCTGAAGTTTCTGATTCCTGATACATTCGCCCTGCGATGGATTGGCCGTAGGTGCGAGGCCACAGAAGCGGCAACTTGATTGCAGAAGTGGAGTGAGGCTGGGCAAGGCTAGGTCCGTAGATGTGGACTGACAGGTGAAGTTGCAGATGCGGAAGCGCAGGTGCGCTGAATGGTCCGCAAATGCGGAAGGTCGGAGGCTGAAGGAAATTCGCAAATGCGATATTTTGACCGCACCTACGGGATTGCATATGTGGTTAAGTGACCGCAGATGCGGAATCACTGCCAGAGTTTATATTTGAAGGGTTTCATTGTTTTTCTCATTTTGGGAGTTGTGGATCTCGGCTAAGGGCGAGTTTTGAGAGACTTTTTGCTGCAATTGATGAGGTAAGTGTAGTTTAATCACTTTTGATGATAGATATTGATTACTATTGATTATTATACCGAGTTTATGTGAATTTAAGGTGAAAGTTGAAGATTTTAGACTATGTTGTTGGAGAGTGAGATTTGATGATTTGAGGGTCGATTTGTGGTTGGAATTGGATGAAATTAGTATAGTTGGACTCGTATTTGAATGGGTGTTCGGAACTTGTGAGTTTTGTCGAGTTCCAGGGTGTGGGCTCGGGGTTGACTTTTTGGGTTGATTTGTATATTTGCTTCAAGACCGTAGCTTTATCATTTGGAATTGTTTCCGATGTATTTTATTGATGATATTAAGTTGCTTTGGCTAGATTCGTGTCTCTCGGAGGTTGATTTGCGTGGCAAGAGCTTTTTGGAGTATTGATTTTAGCTTTTTGAGGTAAGTAACTTATCTAAACTTGGATTTGAGTGTAATTAACCCTGGGAATAATGTTATGTGAGATGTATTGGGGTGACGTACGTGCTAGGTGACGGTCGTGTGTACGTGCACCAAAGTATTCATGATTTGAGGTGGCCTTTAGACTATTGCCGGACTTGTTTTGCTATCATGTATTGTTATATCCGTATTTTTTCCTACTCATTTGATTATTTGAGCTATGATACATGTTAGAAATCATGTTTAGGCTATGTGGTTATTTGGTTGAGATATAATGGGCTATTCCTGCTGTTTTGAGCTGTTTGCCTTAACTGTAGTCATATACTCAGCCATGATTCCTCATTTACATATCATATCTCAGTCTCTGGATATTCCTTATTTAATTCATCATATGTTATTGTTTTCCATATGTGATACTGTTTGGGCTGATTTCTATGAGGTTGTGAGCCTTAAGACTTGAGAGGTTGTAGACTGATGTGGGCCGTAGAGCCCTGTGGTGAGTGATATATGAATCGGGTTGCATATCGGAACATGCCATATTGGCTATTGATTGATATTTGGAACGGGTTGCACCCCGCTACTGGCCATGTTGGCTTTTGATTAGCGCTTGGGATGGATCCGCCCCTACGGAGTTTGACATGCCAGTAGTGAGTGCATGCACAATGATATATACACGTGCTTTGGTGAGGGGCATTGATGATAGGCACCCGTACAGTGCTGAGTGATTGTGTGTGTGTGTGATAAAGTGGGGCATTTGATCTAGGCACCTTGAGTTTGCTGAGAGTGAGGGTACTTGAGAATATCACTGTGGAATCATTCACTTGACATGTATATTTGACATGTAGGTATAGAGATGTATTTTCCTCATGCTAGCTGGTAAATCAAATGTTCTTATCTGTGTTGAGTTTTAACTGTTATAATTGGAAAGCATGCCTAAATTCCTGAATTGTGAATGAGCTGAACATAATATCATTGAATTATTTACTTATACTATTTTCGTTATATCCTGAGCTGTTATTAGTTATTGGTATCGGTCTCTGACTCTTTCTTCTGAGCTCGTCACAACTTTCAGCCCAATGTTAGGTTTGTTACTTATTGAGTACATGGAGTCGGTTATACTCATACTATACTCTGCACGTCATGTGCAGATCCAGGTACTTCTGGACGTGGTGATTGTTAGAGTTGTGTTGGTACCAACTTTTGAGAGACTACGAGGTGGCTTCTATGTCATGTGCAGACCTTGAAGTCCTCTTTCATTTATTTTATGTTATTAATGTTCTATTATTCAAATAGTTGTACTGAGGATTTGGCCTTGTATTTTGATATTCAGTAATGCTCATGTACTTGTTGACACCAGATCATTGGGATGGTTGTAGCAGTATCATCGTTGTTTTCTCAAATATTTCATGATATTTTCGCTGTTGAGTTTATTAAATTTTGTTTTATTGAACTTATTGTCATTGTGGAACTGTTGGCTTACCTAGCAAGTGGTGTTAGGATCTGTTGCGGCTCCGGTGGGAGTTGGATCGTGACAAGTTGGTATTAGAGCACTAGGTTTCTTAGGTCTCACGTGTCATGAGCAAGTTTAGTAGAGTCTGGCGAATCAATACGGAGACGTCTTTACTTATCTTCGAGAGGCTACCGAACTATTATGAAAACTTCACTTTCTTGTGTTCTTGCCATACAAATTTGTAAATTTCAAAGTCTGAACCTCTATTCTTTTATTCTCTCACCAATGGTGAGAACACGTTCAGCTGACCAGGTACCAGTATGACTAGTTAGGGCCGCAAGAGGCCAGGGCCAAGGTAGAGACCGAGTTGGGCCCCGCACGACCAGTTGCTATAATGGAAGAGCAGGTACCAGATACCCTTGAGCCGGTGGGACCAGCTCACACATCGGCGGTACCTATTATGATACCTGGTCTTCAGGAGGCTTTGGCTCAGATTTTGAGTGTGTGTATTGGCTTGGCTTAGGCTGTTTCGATGCCAGTTGCACCAGCTACCTCACAGGCTGGGGGAGGAGCTCAGACTCCTGTCGCCCGTACTCCAGAGCAGCTAGCTCAAGGTCATCAAACATTAGGGGTATTACCAGTTAAACCAGTTGTTGCTACTTGGGCCGAGGTTGGTCCACCTATGACTGATGCGGAGCAGAGGAGGTTGGAGCGATTTAAGAAGCTTGATCTGCCCGAGTTTAGCATAGGAAAGTCAAAGAATGCTGAGGATTTTCTGGACCGGTGTCATCGAATTCTTCGCACAACGAGTATTGTGGATATCGGTGGAGTTTCTTTCACTACTTTTTAGCTGACAGGAGCAACCGACAGATGGTGGCAATATTATGAGTTAGGCAGGCCAGCCGACACAACACCACTTTCATGGCATGAGTTCTTAGTTCTATTCTTAGATAAGGTTATTCCCCAGACTCACAGAGAGGAGCTGCATATAGATATTGAGCTGCTACATCATGGAGACATAACCGTGACTCAGTACGAGATAAGATTCACAGATTTAGCTCATCATGCAGTATTATTGGTTCCGACAGAGAGAGAGAGGGGGGGGGGGGGAGAGAGAGAGAGAGAGAGAGAGAGAGAGAGAGAGAGAGGATCAGGAGGTTCATTGATGGCCTCAACTATGGTCTATGTTACAGTTTGGCTCAAGAGGCCGAGACAGATGCAAGGTTTGATTGGTCGAGATTCGTAGGTGCTTGGATCAGGTTCGCAGGCTTGAACGCAAGGAGAGGGAGGGAAATAAACCCTGTGGTTCAGGTAGTTTTAGTGGTACCTCATCTGCAGGCTAGTCACATCACAACAGGGGTCGTCCTTTTAGGCCCTCTCAGATGGCTTATCAGGTTCCTCATGGTTCATCAGCTACCCAATGTTCGTACAACATTCATCCAGTTCAGTCATCTTTCCGCACACTCCAAGATCAGAGCTCGTACTGTGCTTTATCAATTCAGGGTTCGTCAATACTGGGTTCCTCCAAGGGTTATTCTAGTTCTAGGGGTCTGGTTCAGGCCCAACAATCATCCCTAGGTCGAGGCTGCTACGAGTGTAGGGAGTTGGGGCATGTGAGGAGGTTTTCCCCCCGTTTTATTGGAGGTCCCGTGTAGCAGAGAGGTCAGGTTATAACTCCCGCACCGGTTACTACACCACCCGTTCAACCAGATCGGGGTGGAGGTCGTACGGGTCGAGGTTGCCCTAGAGGGGGAGGTCCGTCAGGTGGTGGTCAGGCTCGATACTATGCTTTTCCCACCAGTCCAGAGGCAGTTTCTTCTGACACTATGATCATATGTATTGTTTCAGTTTGCCACAAGGATGCTTCAGTATTATTTGACACTAGTTCCACTTATTCATATGTGTCATCATACTTCGCTCATTATTTGGATATGCCTCGTGATTCTTTAGTTATTCCTGTTCATGTATCTATGCTGGTGGGTGATTCTATTATTGTGGACTATGCATATCGATCATGTGTGGTGACCATTGGTAGTTATGAGACGAGAGTTGATATTTTATTGCTTAGCATGGTTGATTTTGACGTGATTTTGGGCATGAATTGGTTGTTGCCATATCACACTATCCTTGATTGTCACGCTAAGACCATGATGTTGGCGATGTCAAGGGTGCCGAGGTTGGAGTGGAGAGACTCCCTGGATCATGTTCCTAAAAGAGTGATTTCACATTTGAAGTCTCAATGGATGGTTGAGAAGGGATGTTTGGCGTACTTGTCCTTCACGAGGGATGTTAGTGAGGATACTCCTACCGGTGAGTCAGTTCCGGTAGTGAGAGACTTCCCAAATGTGTTTCCAGCAGACCTGCCGGGCATGCCACCTGACAAAGAACATTGATTTTGGTATTGATCTGGTTCTGGACACTCAATCCATCTCTATTTCACCGTATCGCATGACACCTATAGAGATGAAGGAGTTGAAGTGTCACGCCCCGACTTCGGGGAGCGCAACCGGTGCTCAACAGAGTTACCTTGGTCGAGCAAGCCTGCACAGTGCCGTCTACCCAACTCACCCACAAATAAAGGGAAGAGTACATTTCATTAATAAGTCAACAAGAAGTCATATGAACAACACCGGTTCATTTCCATTAGTTACGTCATTAACAAGTTTTCAAAACAGTACATTGTACAATCATAGTTAAAGTGGAATAGATGATAAAATTATAACATTTTTAGTTTAAACTTCCCCAAAACAGACACAATCCACACTATGTCTGTCTCTAACAGGAACCCGGGAGTGCTATGACAGTGCCGGCAACAAGGCCCCGACTATACCTCAAAATGCTATGTACAAAGAATAGAAGATATAGGACCCCGAAATGAAGTGGGGCTCACCAAATCAGCTGAGGAGAGGGTGTGTAGCTATCACTGATTAATACCACCTGCTATGGAACCACCTGCATCCGTTAAAGATGCAGCGTCCCCGGTAAAAAGGACGTTAGTACATATGGAATAGTACTAGTATGTAAAACTAAGCACCCTCTCAATAGAACGAGCAATAGTAAAAAGAGAATAAAACATGATATCAATAAGAGACTCAAACGGTATCAAAGTGTCACATTAGGGGAAACGTAAATTTCAAGTAGGTTTCGGTAATTTATGTATGAAGATCTTTAGCACCGATATACCACTGTGTTTTAGCATGGAGTCCGATCTCAGCCCGACCGGCTAAGCCGTCTCACCCCGAGACATACACTCACAATACCACCATGTGCACTATATGGCATCCGATCTCAGCCCGATCGGCTAAGCCGTCTCACCACAATGCTGTGTGGGTTGACATTATATCACATCTAGCTAGCAATAATCTCATCCCATTTAAAGGAAAAACATCTCAACACACCAATCTCATCCCATATAAGGGGAAACAGTCTCATCACATTAACACGGGGATTTACCCCTCAATCACTCCTACACCGGCACGTGTAATTTCGAGGTTAGGTTGTTCCGACCTACCCTTCCTTGGTGACTAATCGATACTCCCAAATCATTTTTTATTAAAAGTATTTACCACTCAATTCATATTCTTTTACAGGTCATTCATTTTATTGACATCATTGGCCATAACGTAATATCATTCTTGGCACATTGGCCGTACTTCATAATTCAAGCTCAATATTCCATTTTCAATCATTATCGTGGATAATCAACAACAAGGCCTTTCAAATTAAGACACTAAGCATACATATGAGCAACCAAGAGTCTTAAGTGCACTGAGATTTCTTACACAATTGGCATTAGCTATCATTTGAAACGCAACTTGAAGCCATATCATTTAGCTAAGCAACCAATACTTTGAACACATTAACAAATAGTAGTACAACTTAACAAGAGCATTTGGAATACATATTGAACACAAAAGTCTTTTGACACAAGGTTTATTCGGAATAATCGATTCATAATGAGTAACTTGGGACTTGCAATGACATTGTGGGGTTCAATTCTAAGGGAACAGTTTAGCCAACATAACTTGCCTCGAGCCTTTTTAAATTACTACAATATTCCGGATTCTTAGCTCCTTCGATCTATTTGGAAATATAGCAAAATTGAACATAAATTAGGAGAGAGTTTATGGTTCCAGCTCATTTGAGCATTTTATCAAACACTAGGTGGGTATTATGATTTCAAGGTCCTCCCATGGTGGATTCTTTCACCCCACTACCCAAAGTCTACCCAATTTAGCTCAACATTCTTTCCCCAACCCTTAATAGTACATGCATGTAAAAATAAACAACTCCCATACCCAAGAATTGCCTTACTAATTACCTATTTTTAGTTAAATTTCGAAATTGAGGGTTAGGGTGTAAAATCTTACCTCTAGGATGAAGACCTAGTGTGTTTTCCTTGTTAATCTTCCAAGATTTGAGTAAGAATTGAGGAAAAATTGGTTGAGGAACTCTCTCCCTCTCTAGAGTACTTTCTCACTTTCAAAATATCAGGTTCTTACTTAAGAAATGGTCCATAGAGTATATATAACGAAATGGGGTCGGGTTATAAAAACCAAAAAAATAAAGCTCCAAAACAGAATCTGCGGTCGCACATGTGACCACATAATGCTTCTACAGTCCGCGAAATGGCCCTCTGGAACTGGGCACTCCTACCCCACTCTGCGGCCATTATGCGGTCCACGGACTTGTTCTGCGGTCGCATAATGTGACAAAACATCCCTCCGGAAAAAATCTTCATGCTCGTTCCGCGGTCGATGTGCGGCCCGCGAAATGGTTTTGCGACCGCATAATTAACCGCACAATACCATCCAAACTTGCCCAGTTTCCTGCTTCACTCTGCGGCTATTCTGCGGTCCGTAAAGTGATTTTGCGGCTGCATAGTGGGCCGCAGAAATGCCTTTTTCTACCAAAATTTTTCTTAAACTCCCTAGCGCACTATTCGTACATTTTACGGGGCCTTACAGGAAAGAACATTTTAGCCTTCCTCTCCACCACGGAACCTCGGGTTTTAGGTAAACTTTTACGGGGCCTTACATGA